>NW_028263162.1:64838-167194 GCF_049901735.1 Notechis scutatus
GGTTCCATAAGTCCATCTCTGGAATTTGAGGGCTTGCCCCTAACTCGGCATTTCTTTGCGGACAGAACACTGATTCTTCTTCAGGCAGCGTGTTTTCCAAAGTCACTCGGGGTGGCTGTTGGCTCTCCCGGATGACATCATCGGGTATCCGGTTTTCGTCCCCCTCGGTATTCCCTCCCCCCTCAGTTTGGGATTCAGGGAAATCGCGGGGATTGGGTTGCAATCTGGATTGCAGCTGATCTATATGGCGTTTCCACATGCGCCCGTCTGTCGTTTGCAGGCGGTAGGATCTAGGACTGGTGAGGTAGACTACGATTGCTGGGACCCACAACGGTTCGCCTGAAAAGTTTTTAGCAAACACCAAGTCGCCTACCTTGAAGTGGCGAGGCATTCCGCTGGATCCAAAAGGTTTCTCAGGCGAGTAGGACGGGTGTAAGCAGTTCGGCCGGAGTCTTGTTTGTGACACTATGAGGGGTGATGTGTTGTAATAAAAGTATTCTGTTCAGTTTGTCGTCAATGTCCCCGTGATCCATCTTCTGTAGGGTTTTTTTCACGAATTGGACCATGCGCTCGACCCTACCATTGGCCGCAGGGTGAGCTGGCGAGGTTAGGGCATGGCGGATGCCTCGATCTGCTAGATACTGTTCAAATGAGATAGCAGTGAACTGGGGCCCATTATCTGAAACTAAAACGTCCGGGAACCCATGCGTCGCAAATAGTTTGTCTAGCTTTTTGATGACGGAGTCGGTGGTCGTGCTTTTCATCTTGTGGATTTCCAGCCAGTTGGAGTATGCATGGTGAGGAAAAAAGTATGTCCCTTGGTGGGTCCTGCAAAATCAACGTGGATGCGGGACCACGGGCCTCGAGGGGTTTCCCATTCAGTTGGAATTGCTTTTGGCGGAGCGCTTTGAACTTCTTGGCACCTGCGACACATTTTAACCCAGGCTTCGATGTGCTTATCGATGCCTGGCGACCAAGCGTAGCTGCGTGCAAGCGCCTTCATGCGCACGATGCCTGGGTGACCCTTGTGTAAGACGTTTAAAATGGTCTGTTGTAGCCTCTCTGGCACGACGACTCTATCTCCCCAAAGAATGCAGCCCTTCTGGGAAAATAGTTCCGTCTGCCGGTGTTTGAATGGTGTAACGTCAGAAGGAGGTTCTTTGACTGGCCAACCGCGTTCGACCCAGCCGAGGACTCGTGCCAGGAGAGGGTCCCGTTTTGTTTCGATGGCGATGTCTCTTGCTGTTAGTGGTGGTGAGTGGAGCGCTTCAATTTGAAGTGTTGTAAGAGTTGGAGCTGGATCATTGACGGCTTCCGGGAGTGGGGAACGGCTTAAAGCATCAGCGTGGGGAATGGCTTTCCCCGGGCGATGTTGTAAAACGTAGTTTTACGCCGCTAGGAACTCTGACCAGCGTGTCATCCTGGGTGAGAGTATATGGGGAGTTGGCTTATTTCCTGCTATAATTCCCAGCAATGGTTTGTGGTCTGTAATTATAATAAACGCTCGTCCGTATACATATTCATGGAATCGCTTTACAGCCGCTACAATTGCAAGAGCCTCCTTGTCGAGTTGGCTGTAGTTCCTTTCAGCCTTTGACAATGTCCGTGAAAAGAAAGCAATAGGGGCTTCACGTCCATCTGGTAACACATGGCTTAAAATGGCGCCCACTCCGAATGGTGAGGCATCGCACGTAATGTTTAATGGCAAAGTCTCATTGTATTGCATCAACACTGCGTCGGAGGTTAATAAGTCTTTCACTTGTCGAAAAGCAAGTTCTTCTCGATGTCCCCAGACCCAGGTGGCTTTTTTGTCGAGAAGTCTGTGTAGGGGCTCAGCTATGGTCGCTTTCTGTGGCAAGAATATGTTGTAAAAATTAATGAGTCCCAGGAAAGCCTGGAGATCAGTCTTATTTTTAGGTCTCGGTGCGTTTTTGATGGCGCTAAGTTTGTTATCAGTGGGGTGGATTCCGTGTTCATCGAGGAGGTATCCAAGGAATTCCACCCTCTTTGCACACAGTTGACATTTATTTTTTTTGACCTTCAGGCCAGAGTCTTTAAATCTATGTAAAACCATTCTGAGGCGCCTTTCTAGCTCCTCTCTATTGGGCACAGCAATTAAAACATCATCAAAATAAGGTACAACCCCTTTTATACCCTGTAAAAGTCTTTCCATCAAACTTTGGAAGATCCCTGGGGCTACGCTTACTCCGAACTGGAGTCTGTTGCACTTAAAAGCACCTCTGTGCGTAACGATAGTTTGTGCTTCCGCCGTTTTTGCATCAACAGGCAGCTGTTGATACGCCTGCGCTAAGTCCAGTTTCGCAAAGATTTTCCTGCCACCCAGGGAGTGGAGGAGGTGTTGAACTACCGGCACTGGGTAGGCACTCTGTTGGAGTGCGTGGTTCAGGGTGGCCCGGTAATCCCCGCAGATTCTTATCGATCCGTCCGGTTTAATGGGAGTGACTATTGGAGTTTCCCAACGGGCGTGATTGATAGGCTCCAAAACCCCTTGAGCTATTAATTTGTCGAGTTGCTCGTCAATCTTTGGTTTAAGTGCGAACGGCACCCGACGAGGCTTAAGACGTATGGGGGCTACCTCGGGACTGAGGTTAAACGATATTGGGGTCCCCTTGTACTTGCCTAGGTCTTCCGAAAAAACATCCTGGAACTCCTGGACGAGGGCCTCCTCCCAGTCGTCGCCTCCCGTTTGGTGGATGCCGGCTACTTGGATCCCGAGCGGGGCGAACCATTGAAGACCTAGCAAGCTAGGCCGGTCACTATCAATGACAGTCAACGGTAGTGATGCGATACGATTCTTGAAGGCTACTTGGACTTGGCTGGAGCCGATGACTAGGATTGTATTTCTTTGGTAATCTTTGAGGATAATTTTTTGTGCGCTGAGGTCCTGATGGCGGATGGTAGGGATCAGCTGTTTCAGGGTCTTCCATGAAACCATTGAGAGAGATGATCCGGAATCGACTTCCATCAGGCAGGGTTGATTCTCGATGGCGACCCTCACTCGGATCTTCCTCGCATCCAGGTATGATGCATGGCCGATGGTGATGGTTTGATGGGTTTCTTCTCGTCTCAGGAGATTGGTAGGTGCTTTATTTCTGTAGGAGTGGTTGTTCCATTGGTGGTTCGTGCGATCTCGATTCACAGGAAACTTTCCTGTGAGTTGGCGGGCTGCGTTCTCCTTCTGACCCGGGCTGGGTCCTTGTCTGCTTCTGCAGACTCTTGAGATGTGGCCTCTTTTGCCACAGGAATGGCAGAGTGCGTTGAGGAATTTGCAATCCGATCGCGGATGGGTAGCTCCACAACCGGCACATTGGCGGGGATTTCTTGGGGATCGTTGGTCACGATCGGCCCGAATCCTGTCGACTTCTTCTTCATCACTTTCTGATGGGGATTCTAGGTCCTCGTGGTGCGCCGTTGTTGAGTGCCTCTCTAGATGAGGCGAGGTATCCTGGGCGAGTTTACGGAGCGGTGCGTTGGTGCGGCGCATTCGAGCGGCTGACTTCCTGGTTGCCTCTGCTGCAGTAGCACCTGCGATGGCATCTGCAAGACCGATGTCCCCCTTGGCCATGATCTTGCTCTCTACCGTGTGGTCATCTAGTCCCAGAACTATGCGGTCGCGCATAGCTTCATCCAGGTTTGAAAAACCACAGAGGCCCCCCAGGTTCCGGAGGTCAGTGATGTAATCTGCTATGCTCTCGCCCTTCCGCTGGTCCCTTTGGTAAAATTCGTGTCTTCGTACCAGCATTGGTAATGCAGGTGCATAGTGGGCCCGTAGGATGGGCGCGAGGGTATCCCACTCCATGGTTTTCACTTCAGCCGGCTTTGCAAGTGCTTTCACCATCTTAAAGACGGCCGGCCCACAATGGGTCAGGAATACTGCTCGTTTCTTGCTAGATGTCACGTCTTTTAAGTTGTTGGTTCCGAGGAACATCTGAAACTGATCCATGTACGATTCCCAGTCTTCATTCTCCGGGTCAAATGGAGCGGGTGGTATGGCGCCGCCAGACATTCTTGCTGGTGTAGGTGCGTCTCTGCCACGTGCTCACTCGGCGCTCTGTCGTGTTCAGTCAGCTCTGACGCCTCCGCATCCCATCCTCGTCGCCAGTGTTATGTTTGAGGCATGGGTGTAAGAACGGAGACGAGGCTCGTGAACAGTGAACTTCAACTCTTTATTAAGTGACTTCAGAACAGAGCAACAGAGCAGGCAGCAGTAGCCCTTTTATAGGGCTAACTGCTGTACTACTAGCCAATGAGCAGCGTCAGGATGTTCAAACATTACCCAATGGGAACATGACCCGCTAACAGCCAATCAGGTCGCTCTGAAGGGAACCAATCACCAATCGCCATTTGCGGGCCAATAGGGTTTGCAGGATTACAAGCCTGCTATTCAAATGAGCTTTATTAAATACTTTTTATTTAGTTCACGACAGCGAGGACCACTTGTATTTGGTTTGCCAGTCACATGGCCACATGGCCATGCCCATCCGGTCACGTGACCACCAAGCCACGCCCACAAATTAAGCCACGCCCACAGAAACGGTTGTTACAAAATTTGAATCCCACCCCTGGATGGAACTCAGAAAAGTTTTCAGCATTAAGTGGTAACCAGTCGGTTCCTTCTCATGACCCCATTAACACGCATTTCTCCCCTCTTCTTACACCCATAATTTTAAAGTGTGATATCAGAACAATCTTGATAATTTCAGGTGAACTGAAAGCCTTGGAGCTGCTTCCTAGGAGCAGAAGGCCCATTGCTCCATCCCAGGGAGGGTGAAAGGGAGGCATGGAGAGCTCTGGCCAGGTCCGGCCTCCTTAAGAGCCTCCCAGATTATGGAGCTGCCCCTTCAGGGGACACTTTTCCCCAAGCAGGATGAGAGGAAGCTTCTTTCCCCCAATGGGGCCAAAAGGACCTCCGTCCAATTACGATTCAATCCCATCCAATACAGTCCAAGCCTGGATTCAGAATTACCAGCTTCGTTGCTCTTCTGGGCACAAGGAGCAAACAACCAGAAGCTACTAGCGACACATTCCCCAGCCCTTGTGGGTTTCTCACCTGTTTGATGGGGACCCTTAATTGTACGTGGTCAACAAAATGGAACAATATCGAAGCCTCCAAAGTAGCCTAAGGGGAAAAAATCCAGTTTCTATTGCCCAGATTCAGTTCTCGGTGAAGGTCAACCACCTTTGGGGAATAGCATCAGCCCTCTTGAAATGGGACCTCAGGCTTTGGAAAACAGAGAAAAGACATCAAAACTTTCTCCTACCTTGTTGAGCAACTTTAGCCGTGAAAGAACATCTTGCTTGATAGAAAGTCTCTGTCTTTCAAAATACGCCAGAGTCTCTCTCCTGGGATCATCCCTGGGAAGAACCAAGGAGCCCGAAATGAGCAGATCTGCTGCTACCTTTCCATTTGGGTCCATGTAGAGTTTAATGTCTGAAATATTGACAAACTCATTCTTCTCCAGGAAAGGATGGAACTAGAATGGGAACATGCAGCAATTTTAAAAGCAGAAAACTTTGTTTCTTATCCCAGATGCTTTTTCAATATTTAATCTTTCTTGTGCAGTTGTCTAGTTTACAGACATGCTTCATTAGGAAAATAGGTGTTACCACTATCTTACAAGTGAACGAAAAAATTCACAAAAATTTGTCGATCATATTTTGACAATATAGATTTTGACAAAATGTAGCTGAACAACAGAAAAAAGGAGATTTATGAACTCCCTGAAAGCAACAGGTTGCTTATCAGAAACATGGATTTGTCAAGAAGAAAATTGTCAGGGTAATCCTCTCCCAGGAAGCCCAGACAGGAAACCTGAGCTAGGCCCACTTCGCTGTAATGCTGCACTGACAGGATTTGGGGAGTCAGAAAGTACAAATCTCCCACTGACCCTTTTTTTTATGCAGCTGTAGGTGTCCTCATCTGGTTCTTCCCCAGGCAGAATCTCTCCTCCACCCCCCAAAAGTCATTCCCTCCTATCACTGCCCTTTCTAAATGGATCGTGGGAAAGGGGGGGATATAACTTATGTGCTCTATGCAAGTCATCATCACATATTATTTCATTTCCTAAATACATTATGGAAATACTGCTGATATAACTCGATCTCAGGAAAGAGTCACAAACAATTTTGTGATGTGATCAAAAACTCAGTTAAGTGAGGGGTGGGTGGTATGATAATTAAATGGATAAAAACTGATTTTAAAATGGTACTCAAATAATATTTAGTTTTTTTAATCTTTGTCATGAAAGTGGGAAGATACTACATTTTGTCATTAGGTCATCAATTTTTCTATGTTGTCATTAATATAATAGGGTTGATAAATTGCTATTATACAAGATTTATAACAATTCTCAGGCAAATATACTTTTATGTTATTTAAACATTGCCAACTTTCCAGAAAAATATTTATGATTTCCTCCTAGAAACAACTGTATGACTAAAAAGCAGTAGAAAACTATCTGGGTTTTAGGATTTGATAAATTATAGTATCTCATACAAGAACATTAATGATGCACTGGATGAAGGATTGTGCCAAGGTTGATAAGTATATAAGGGAGCCAGTTTGCTCTACTGATTAAGCCTCCGAAGTAGAAAGCAAGAGGCTGTGAGTTCAAGTCCCACCTTGGTCACGAAGCAGGCTGGGGGATCTCAGCCCAACTCAACTCACAGGGTTGTTGTGGGGAAAATGAACACACAACTACTCATTGGTACTCAGCCCCCGTGGCTTCTGCAGGGAAGGGCTTTTAATGATGGGGGATGAGTTAGTGCACTTAGTGAACTCAAACAAGGTCTCAAAGATCTGGAAATCCAACAAGATGGGGCTGCTCTTCCCAAGAATGTTTATTTGAACAGCCTTTAGAGCAACAAGATATTTATATTGAATAACCCTGCCAAAAGTCCAAAGGCAATTAACCTCCGAGAGCTGCAACGAAGTTCCCAGAGCAGTTTCAGGGGGCCGATACAAAGAAAGAGCGCCTGAGCTGAGACTGGGGCCCTGAGGACAAGGGGCCACTCGAACTGCAGCTCACACAGAGGTGGTATTCAACTGGTTCTCACTGGCTCGGGCGAACCGGTGGTCACCCCTGGTTGGCCACACCCCCAAACCGGGTCGCCCACTTGTCCCAGTCGCTCTCCTAGCTTTCCCTACCACGTGGTGGCTATGGCGCAGATCGGGCAGATGTCCCAGGGCTGTTGCACATGCGCACTGTGTGTGCAGCAGTGCGTCTGCTACTGATGCAGTGTGCATGTGCAGCAGCCCTGGGACATCTGCCTGCCTGCCCGCCCTCCCGGAGCACGTTTTCTTACTTCTCCCAGCGGATGTGCCTCCTCCAGTCCAGCCCGGCCCGGCCAGCCAGCAGGTGGGTGAGCGGATGTCCCGGGGCTTCTTGCCCCCCTTGTTGGGATATGCCTGCAGGAGCCCCTCAGGCCAGCTGAGCCGAGAGCCGCCATTCCAATTCCCTTCTACTCTCCCGTGCTTGGTTGACGCCTCTTCACCTTTCCTGAAGCGGCTGGCCCTGCCCTTCACCCTCCCCTCCCTCGCCTGGCCTGAGAAGGGAAGGGGGACGATGGGGGATAGCGAAGAGGCTGGGTCCCTATCTTCCCCTCTCTCTCCCCCACGCTCTGTGTCTGTGTGTGTGGTGTGTGAGACAGAGAGAGAGAGAGAGAGAGAGAGAGAGGGGGGGGCAAGAGAAGAAAGAAAGAAAGAAAGAAAGAAAGAAAGAAAGAAAGAAAGAAAGAAAGAAAGAAAGAAAGAAAGAAAGAAAGAAAGAAAGAAAGAAAGAAAGAAAGAAAGAAAGAAAGAAAGAAAGAAAGAAAGAGGGAGAGAAAGAGAGAAAGAAAGAGAGGGAGAATGGAGAAAGTGAATGAGATATATGGATGGATAGATAAATACATGGAAGGAGGGAGGGAGGGAGAGAGAGGAAGGAAGGACACAAACCCTGGCTTCAGAAGACTCTTTGAAGCAGCACAGCAATCTAGGGCTGGCATGCAACGAATCTCGGAGGTCATCTAGTCCAACCCCCTGCTCCAGCAGGAGATCCTTACAGAATCAAAAATAGCAGGGTTAGAAAGCTCTCTCTGTGTGTGTGTGTGTGTGCAGGTGTGTTTGTGTGTTTGTGTTTATGGTTGTCAAAACTCCAAAAACAGGACAAGTAGTTCTGGGGAGATCAGTCATAAATTAGAACACTTGCTAAGCAACCGGCCATTAAGAGAGGACCAATTGTATTTGGTTTGCCAGTCACATGGCCACCTGGCCAAGCCCACCTAGTCACATGACCACCAAGCCACGCCCATCTGGTCACGTGACCACCAAGCCACGCCCACAAATTAAAGCCATGCCCACAGAACCAGTAGTAAAAAAATTTGAATCCCACCAGTGAGTTCACAGCCTGCTGTGCGGCATCTCCTATCAGGACTCAGGGATTCACTTTGTGACGCCTCTCCTAATAAAATATCCGGGAAATACGGAACTCTTTTACGTGCAACTGCAGTTATCAGATCAGTAGGAAGGAGTTTCTCTGAATGGGGCCAAATTCTGTTCTGCTGTAATGCAAAATTATGTATTTATTTATTTAGGACATTTATATTGCCACATATTCGCACATGACTCAGCACTAGGCAGACTCTGTCCATTGACTGTTGTTTATTTTAATTTTTCTCTATTATTATTATTAATTGTAATGCTGGTCTCTGACTGTACTAAAAGTGGACTGGATGAAGGAGGAAGCTCTGTTGGAGACATTTGCCATCTTGAGTTATTTGTAAATAAATACATGTTTATGAAAACAATCTCAAAATCGTACTTGACTGCAACCTGAAACTGAGTCTTGAGAGAAGACAAGGAGGAGATTATGAGAGCAGCTTCTCCAACTTGCAAAATCTCTCAGTTGGACAAGGGATGATTCAACACTCTTCCAATGACGGAAAGAGGTGTTGGGAGTTAAAACCCTTCTCATTCCTAGGAAAATAACATATTTTAGGATAGACTAAAAAGACACAATACATTTCCCTAAAAAGAAAAGTAGAAACTCAGAGAGCCTGAAACTCAGCCCCTCCACACTTGCTAATGGACCATTACTCTGGCCTAGGCCAGTCTATTTTACATAACAAATATCTACTCCAGGTAAAGCTCTACAGGAATTGCCCAAAGCCCTTTCATTACATCACCATCCAGCCAGGCTCAACCAAGCCTGGGACTCAGGACAGCCTATAGAGTTGCCCCTGCATGGCCCCATGGGAGTCTGACAACCAATCAGAATACAAACTCAAATTCAAATCCCAACAGAGGGCATCAAACAGTTACACTCTCAGCATCTCAGCCCTTCTTTCCTCAACCAAGGCATGTGCTCCTGTCCACTATTAAACCATCTTCCAAGCAGTCACCATGTTTCCAGCGTCTTTCTTCCCCACTTGGAACTGAACCCAGAAGGAGATTTCTTCCAACAGAGGCTAGAAACTTCAGATCTGCTCCCTGTTATTCTGGAGCGTCAGACAGGAGCAATTAGATGGTGCAAATCTCTTGACCTTCTGCTGTACAAGAAAGTTGAGATGTTCCCCTCCTTCTCCTTTGGGTTCCTTCTCCAAAGGATCTCAGATTAATGGATACCTATCGGGACCCCATACCTGCCATGGCTGCAGCCTCGGAGCCCCCAACCTCTTTTCTCCCTCCTTCCTTCCCCTCCTCGATCTGGAGGAATAAGCAGCATTCATGGCCTGGGCCAGAGTCTGAATGATACTGTAGCGATGACGGTCATTTATGATACGTTTCCTGTTCCTTTTCTCCTGGGTCTCCAGTGGGGCTTTCTGGGTGCATCTTCTGCGGCCTTTGACAGAAAAGACGTGCTTGGAAAGGAAACAGCGGAAATAATGATGTTGAAACTGATCTTCCACAAAGAAATGGGGTTCAAAGGCAGCATCTGTTGGCCTTTTTTTTGACAGATAACCAAAGTTCCAAATACTATGGATGTATTTGAGAGGCATGTGCTTCTTTATTGGATATGCTGAAAAACTTGTGAGGATCCAGACTTTCCCTTCAATGGATCCTGGCAAATGCATAAGTGCTTCATGGAAAGGAATAATTCTTTTCCAGATGGAAATAAATTCCATAAAGTGAACAAAGACATTGATTTGTCTCCACTTAGAAAGGGCCTCCCTGAGGGGTGCTGTTTGTCCAGTTGTTGTGAATCGTTGTGATATAACCACACAAATTCCATTCCTGACAAGCATTGGAGGGAAAATCCTCATGAAATTACCTCCATTCTCTGTGTCTGAAGCAAAGAGGCCAATCAGGGTCCATCTGAAATGGAGGAGCAGCTGGACAATTGCTGGGTAGTGGATCCCTTCTTTGGGGAGCAATGGGTGGAAAAAGGGGAATCTCCTTTTATCACTCAGACCCTCTGAAGGAATTCTAGCAGTGATCTGAAAAAGTAATGAAGAATGCTGTGTTATAATGTGGTCCAGATCAACTCCAAAATATTACTTATTGACAAACCCAATTTTGTTTTGATGAATATATAAGAATAGTTTGTTCCTTAGTCACAGTTTAAAATATTTAAGACAGAATATTAACAAGATTGTATATAAAAATGGAACGTAAAATCATATTAAACAAAAAAAACAATAAAAAATGCAATGTAAATTTCTGTGTCACCCATACAATTTCAACAATTAGATTCAAATTAGCAGATGTTAGATAATATGTCTGGTTCTAAGATATAGGGCTGTATTATATGCTATTTTTGAGTACTAAAACCTCTTTCTCAGCTTCTATATCCCAAATTCTTTGTGAAGCAATTTTTCAGCTTCTTCTCTAGATGTACAAGAGACTAAGAGACCACAACTGCTAACAGAAATTTACAGCTGTACAATCCAATAAGTGTTTAATTGAAATTTTGTCTCTTTTGGGACTATGTCTGTTTCATCACTTTAATTTTAACCCAATAATTATATACCCTGAATTTATAGAAAGCAGAAATTGTGTAAATTAACAATTATCTATGAGGGCAGGAGCTGAACTCCTATTATCCATCCCAAAGATACTCTTCTTGGTCTGAATATTTTTTATACATAGACAGGACTATTGCCAACTTGATTCCAATTGGATAAGGCAGATATTATTGATATGTGAAAATGAATACGCTAATGGAGGACCTCAAAACCTGGATAGTTTTTCAATAGTAGAATATTCAGTAGAATATCCTCTACAGGGACCTTATGGCTCTTCAGGTCTTTAATGGTGAACTTGAAGATGAACATAATAGGCTAAGACATAGTTGTTATGTTCCCTAATATTCTGAAAAACAGCTCTTGAATTCTATGAAGATATTGGATCTGTTGTTTATCCCCACCACCCCACTCACCTTAGATAGAGAAAAACACACACAAACCTGTGGGACTTTGTAGGTGCCTACAAATGTTGACATCTGGATGGAGATGTCCCTGTTAGCTGCATCAATCAGAGCCAGGAGGTTCTCTTTCCTCCCACAGCCGTAGTTGGGGACATTGATGTCTCCAGTGGAGAGCATGTCCAGCAAGGCATCTGAAGTGCGGAAGGTGCTTATATAGTTGTCATGGATGTTGTAGCCCAGGGTGAGATTGTGCAGGAGCTGGGAATTCTTGCTGAACATTTGAATGGCAAAAATTAATTTTTGGGTAGTTTTTAAATCAGAAATCTCCCTATTGTAAAAATAATGTTCATGTTATAGTGATCAGCAACAACAAATACTTTTGAAATATATAATCCTTCACAAACCTGCTAAGCCTTAGGCCAACATTGATCCAAATCCAATGATCTAGGAATAGCTAACAACCAAGAAGATAGCCTCAAGATTCAGATGGATCTTGTTGGACTAGAACACTGGGCCATATCTAACAAAATGAAATTCAATGTAGAGAAAAGTAAAGTCCTACACCTAGGCAAGAAAAACCCAAAGTACACATATAGACTGGGTGAAACCAGGCTCAATAGCAGTAACTGTGAGAGGGATCCTGGAGTCTTAGTGGACAACCAGTAAGTTAAAGATTAAAGATTGTTAAAGATGAGCCAGCAGTGTGCAGCAGCAGCCAAAAAAGCTAATGCAATGCTAAATTGTAATGCAATCCTAAGTTGTATTAACAGAGGGATAAAATCAAGATCAAGGGAGGTACTAATACCACATTATACAGCCTTAGTAACACCACACCTAGAGTACTGCATCCAGTTTTGTTCACCAGATTACAAAAAAGATGTTGAGACTCTAGAAAGAGTACAGAGAAGAGCAACCAGGATGATTAGGGGACTGGAGACTAAAACATACAATGAACGGTTGCAGGAACTGGGCTTGGTTGGTCTAGTAAAGAGAAGGACCAGGGGAGACATGATAGCAGTCTTCCAATATTTGAGGGGCTGCCACAGGGAGGAAGGGGTCAAGCTATTTTCTAAAGCACCTGAAGGCCAGGCAAGGAATAATGGATGGAAACTGATCAAGGAGAGATTCAACCTGGAAATAAGGAGAAACTTTCTGACAGTGAAAAGAATCAATCAATAGAACAGAAGTTCCCTCAGGAAGTTGTGGGAGCGCCATCGCTTGAGACCTTCAAGAAGAGATTGGACTGCCATCTGTCAGAAATGGTGTAGGGTCTCTTGCTTGACAGGAATAAAACAAAATAAAGCAAAAGAGGGAAGCCATGGAAATAACAATCATTCAGGAAATTAGACAGGTCCTGCAGTACAAAAATAAGTGAAATAAGAAGAAAAGGAGTGTTAGAATTGAACATGGAGGGAGTGCAACTCCATCACCCTGCATGACTTACAAAGGAGAAGGTATGGAAGGAGGGCTGTTGAAAGGCCACATTATAGGCAACACATATGTTTCAGTTGTGACCACACCAATGAGATGGTCTCCAGGCCTGTAAAAGCTCCATGGATTGTACCCATCCTGGTGCTCCAAACTCAATGGGCATTTCCTTCTCAGCTTCCCACAGACTAATGGGGACACCAGCAGCAGCAGAAGCAGAAGCAGGAGGTCCATCATTCAAGGCATTAATCAATCCATTTCCAGTTTCTAACACAAACAACAGGAACAGTTGGAAAAATTCAAAGACTCTGAGAAGTGCCAGTGGCTTTCCTGATCTAACAGAGAATGACTCAGTTTCATCTGCAAAGGAGAGAAAGGTGCAATCAAGAGCAGAGCCTGTACCTGTCCCAAAACTTGGTCCCAGAGAGCTTCACCAAGGAATTTATCCTTTTCTGATACAAGATCCTTTGCATGTGGCTTCAGTCTAATGCCTACTTCAAAGTCAAAAACTGGAGATATAGCATCACAGGTCTCAAAGGTCATAATTACAGCAAGAAGCAACTTCTCCTCTTGGGATCCTGAACTTTTTCTGGGCTCCATCTGCAGAGGAGACGGTGGAATAAAACATGTTACTAAAAATTACAGATACACCCCTGGGATCATTGTTCTGTTGTGGTTGTGGTCCTTCCTTCCTGTCAGGGCAAGTCCAGAAAGTGATGCTGGGGAAGAGAGTTCAACACCCAGGAAATTGACGTCTGTTCTCCTTCAACATGACCTCTTGTCTCCAGAGATTGCTAGGGAAAGTCATTCAGAGCTATGGAGTTTGGTGCCATTTCTAAGTTAATGCCATTTAACTCTATTGTTGCCTGTCTTCTAATCACAATCGGCACCCTTGATCTCTGCCCAAGGTTACGAGTATTTGGAATTTTGTTCTATGTCATAATCCTATATATTGATCTTAATTGCAGCCGATTTTAAAATTGCTTGTGCCTGAAGTGAAATTTCATTTCCCATCTTTTCTAACAATATTAATTTTGGGATAAGAGCTCATTAAGAAGCAGGAAAGTGACAACTTGTGGACTAGATCATTGGGTAAATAGGGAGAAAGTTATAGAATGGATGGAAATTTTTATTTTCTTGTCATTCCTGTGTTATCTTACAATGTTCCTATAATACACCAAGATTCTTTACATTGTGATGTTTCTTAGTTTTTTAAATAAAGAATGGACTGTAAAGTCTGCAGCTGAGATCTATCAATCCAAATCTATCTGTCTGTGTCCGTCCGTCCATCCATCCATCTATCCATCCATCCAATTTACTGGCCTCCCATCTTATCACAGGGAAACCCTACAAAGATGGCGGTGATGCCCACAGTGTGGTGGATGGTGCAACCTGATTTCTAGTGACATGATTTCTGGAGATCTGGTGGCTCTTCCTCGGTTGTGGGGATCTTCTATTGGGGGGGAACCCCTCTGACCTTCCCAATTTCTGGGGCCGAGACTTTCTATACCAAAAAACCTCCAAGGGGTTTGAAGGTGCTGTTGGAACTCCTTTGTTTCGGGTTTAGTTGCATCCATTGTTCAGGGATGATGTTTCTTCACTGGGGGGGACATTAATATGGACTTCTTGGCCCAGAAGGGGGAAATGGGGGGCTGAGTGTGTGGGGGGAACTGAAGGGACAGGCAGGTCCACCTTGGCAGGGAGGAGCAGAGGAAGGCCCGTATCCCAGGTCCTCCGCTTGGAAGTTCTCCCCCTGAACCTCCCTCAGATTCTGCTCTCAGGGCCTGCAGACCAGATCCTGGGTGGCTCCGGGTTCAAGCTGTGGCTTTTCAGGGCCAGGTTGATGTGCAATGAGACTCTCTCCTCCTCCAGGAGGTTCCCAGCCGTGTCTGACTGAAGCCGGGTGAGGCCCAGAGGGGAGGAAGCCCACCCCAACTTCTGGGTTTGTCCCAGGGAGACCCCAGAGGAGGGGAGGAGGAGGAGGGGCATCCAGGGTTTCTCACAGGCCCTGAGGAGGCTCCATGTGGACCTCTGGCTTCTCTCTGGGGGGCTGCAAGGACCCCAGCCTGGTCAAGCATGTTGTGTGAACGGGGTCCTCGCCAGAAGAAAAGGGTACCCAATACAGGGAGTCCTTATGACCACAATTGAGCCCAACATTTCTGTCGTTAAGGGAGACATCTGCCAAGTGAGTTTTGCCCCTTTTTATGACCTTTCCTGCCACAGTCATTAAGTGAATCATTGCGGTTAATAAGTTAAGAACCCGGTTGTTAAGTGAATCTGACTTGGCTTGTCAGAAGGTCGCAAAATGGGACCACATGACTTGGGACACAGCCATAACGGTCATAAACATGACATTGTGGCCAAGCACCTGAATTCTGATCTCTGCATTTGATGCTGCAAAGGTCATTAACTGTGAAAAATGGTCCTAAGTCCCATTTCTCAATGCAGTTGTAACTTGAATGGGTCACTAAATGAATGGTTGTAAGTCGAGGCCTGCTTGTGTATCACCACTTGTTCAGCTTCTCTTCCAGGAATTCATCTCCTTCCGAGTCTCCATCATCCACTGACTTCTTGGCCAACAGGTTCAACCTCAGGAAACAAACCATGGTTAAGAGGTGCATGTGTGAATGTGGCCCCTGGGGAAGAGACCGGGTTCGAAGGGTCGTATTGATGCTAGTGGAGTCAGTTGGGTGGGTGGGGTTTCAATCCGGGGAGGGGGGGCTGAGTTCCAGTCCTGCCTGGGGCGCCAAGCCAGCTAGGAGGCTCTGTGGCCAGCCGCTCTCTCGGAGCCCTGGGAAAAAGGCAATGGAACCGCTTCTCAGCAGCCTGGCCAAGATCTCTGGGCCAGCCTCCCCTGGGGGCTTCCGGACCACCTTCCCACCCATCTGGCCGAGGCTGGGGGGCCTCTCTGGGCCTGGTTTCCTCCTTGCCGGTCAAGCGGCCTCCAACGGGCTGAATTCGGAGAGGGTTTGGCAGGGGGCTTTGCTGTGAGGAGGGGGCATGGTGGGGTCCTGCAGGGCCAGGGGAGTTTGCAGGGGGTCTGCCCCCTCCCTAGTGAGGGCAGGGAGGGAGGGGGGCTGGGGAAGAAGGAGGCAGGGGGAGGCCCCCCCAATCTGGTCTGGGCAGCTGAGGTGCTGTCAGAAAGCCCACCTCTGAGGGAGGAGCCTTCCTTGGGATTGGCTGAAAGGGAGAGAGGCTCTGACATCACAGGTAGGGACAGGTAGAGCTCCAAGGTGAGCCTTGGGCACCTGCAGGCCAGGTGGGGCTGGTGGGGTCCAGGGGGGAGGGGAGGTCTGCCTGGGCCCCTGCTGCCAATTTCCCCCGGGGACAGCCAGGCACTTCTTCCTCCTCCTGCCTTGGGAAGTGGGGCGCCCCGTGGAGAGGGCTCCCTCGGGCCTTTCAGGGCAGGTGGGGGGATCTGCCCCATGGGAGTCCAGGCCAGGTGGGGAGTGAAGGGGGTGAGGGTCCCCAGGTTGCATCTCTTGCCAGGATCTGAGTCTGGTGTGCCAGCTTTGCACCTGGCAGGTGGGGGCCACTGTTCCCGCAGGGGTCAGGGGTTGTGTGAAGCCGACCCAGCTTGGTCCAGGCCACCAGAAGGGCTGAGGCCGGAGAAGAGTCTCTTGGGAGATTCACAGGGCTTCCGGTTCCTTTTGGGGGGTCAGGATTGGACCTGGCCCTCCAGCCAAGCCCAGCACTGGTGGGGCCCCTCAGTCCCAGTTGTAGGACCCCACGGCAGAGTCCCTGCAAGGGGGTTGGGTGAAGGTCCCTCCAGGTGGCTTCAGGGGCTCACATCCATTGAGCTGAGTGAGCCCAACTCCTTTGAGCATCATGGGAGTTTGAGTCCTCTTTCACCTGCTTTGGGAAGGAAGGAACCCTCTTTCCTGGGCTGCCTTGAGTGGGCCAAGTTCCCAGCTGTGGCTGAGGGCATTCAGGTGTTTCCAGGCATTTCTGCAGCAGTTTTAGCAAGCTGGGTGCATCTCAGCCGGGCTTTGCCCACAGCCGGTCGTGAGTCTTTCCTGAGGGTGCTGAGGAGGTGGGCTTTAGAGGGAACCAGTCTCAAAGCGGCTTCCTTCTCCCTTCCCTTCCCACAAAGGAGCCTCTAAGGGGCAGGGATCTCGTCCTTGGAGCCCCTGAAAATATGGATGGAGTTTTGAAATAGGTTGACTCCATTTCATGCATTCTGGCAGGTGGGAACCTTCCCCCGTCCTGTGTTCATGCGTGAAGCAGGTCATCACGCTATGCCACCATCTGGTTTATGTGTTTTGGCCTGGCACCTATTGCCAACATTGCAGTTCTCTTCCATCAACCTGGGTTAAGGGCGTTGTGTGGACTCACCTAGTGGGGAGGGTCAACTCAGTCTGTCTGCACACAGGATGGGGAGCTTTTCCTAGGATCCGTTTCTGGCTCCTTGGGGGTTTTCAGCAACTGCAACACTTGGAGTAAACTACGGCTGAGCGAACGGGGGTTGGCGGAATGTGTGAACCGGATCAGAGTTTGGCATTCAGGGAAAAAAGTTGGGACAATGGGAATGGGACAGAGAGGCAGCTTTAGGGGTGGAGGGGGGGATAAGTGATCCCCCGCAATGTCTGGACAAACCTGGATAGAGATTTGGGTGTTCAGAGGATCAACTGGTAACTTTGATGCTCTTTCTCCTGCTTGGAGCCACAGAAATGGTTCTGGATGCTGGTTTCCAGTATTCCCAGTGAGGCCAGGACTGAGGATACTGGGGCTGCTGCTCCCCAGGGCAGAAAGGCTGGGGGCGAATCTCAAGACCGAGAAAAAAGGGAGAACGTGGCTGTGACCCTCTCTGGGTCCTCTCTCTCTCTCTCCCTCCTGCCAGGCGTTGGGAGGAAGGAAGGAGGGAGGGGCTGCTTCCCAGGGTTTTTTTCCAGGTCCTCCGGGTGGATCTCTGTCCTCCCCGGATCGAGTGGGTTCCCATGCGGGCCTCCCAAAGGCCTGGACTCCAGCCCCCATCGTCCTCAGCCCCAGCCGTGGCCTTAGCAGAGGCCCCAAAGGGAGGCCCAGCGGAGGCTCTTCCGTCCTCCAGGGAGGAGCCAGGGGGCTCAGGGGTCCCAGCCAGAGAGCAGCGGCCACGGAGGAGGAGGAGGTGGTGGTTTGCGGCCGGAGAGCCTTAATCAGGATCTGGGGAGTTTGGGCGACTCTGCCTGAGCCTGAAGGGCCAGGAAGGGGCCGGATTCACAGGGCGTCCCAGGCTTGGCTCCAGGGCGGCTCAGGGCGGCCTCAGAACCAGCTGGGATGTCTCCCAAACCAGGATCTGGGTCTTTAGGGGATATTGAGGGTCAGTCCAATTCACGGTGGCATGTTTCACTTCTGATGGCCATAAGAAACCACGTTTTCTGCATTCTGCAAGCCGGCCAAGGACTGAGGGTCTCTTCAGGGGTCTCTGTTGTTTCTCAAAATGGAGGCAACGCGTGGAGAGAGGTTGGTCTGCATGAGTGTTTTTCAAACTTGAAGAGGAATGGACTTCAACTCCCAGAGTTCCCCACCCAATAATGCATGGACTTCATCATGCTGGGCAGGGAATTCTGGGAATTAAAGTCCCTTCATCTTCAACTTCCAAGTTTGGAAAATGCATGTCTACCTTTTTCCCTTAAGTGAGGAGTTAAAGCCCTGCACCAAGACTTGGCTAAGTCACAGGTTGCTCAATATGTTTTCTTTCTTTCTCTGTGTCTCCCTCCCTCCCTCTCCCACTCTCCCTCCCAGGTAACCCCAGATCCCCCTCTGAAGACCCGGCCCTGCATGGCTTCTTTCTGACAGGAGCCTCTCCTGGAAAGACATGCCCAAGTGAGGCTGGAGAAACCCCGGGGCTGCGTCCCCCCCAGCATTCAACAAGGGACTCATAAACCAGGTTAGTCTCTTCCCAGAAATGGGGGACTCCCTCAAATCCCTTCCTCTTTCCTAGCCCTCTCTATGGATCTGGGCTTTGCTTTCCCCTGAGTGCCCCATGTATGAAAAAAAGTGGCAGTGGAACATGGGACTTGGGCTTCCCTCTTCCCAGGACTTGCCTGGCCTCTACATTGGAAAAAGAGGCAGGGGAACTATTTGGATTTTGGCACTAAATAGGCATAATTAAACGCTGAAGTTGAACGTGTTAAAAAGAAAGAATAGCTAATAACTGGAATTAATGAAATTAATGAAAGTTTAAAAAAGGAAAAAGTGAAAAGGGTGGAACGTGGAAACAGAAC
Source organism: Notechis scutatus (assembly GCF_049901735.1). Classification (NCBI taxonomy): domain Eukaryota; kingdom Metazoa; phylum Chordata; class Lepidosauria; order Squamata; family Elapidae; genus Notechis; species Notechis scutatus. Next base: position 83,839 of record NW_028263162.1, read on the forward strand.
TGAGACTGCCACTTAATGGCAAAGGGAAAATTTCAGTGACTCTTTGAAAAGTGCTTGGTCTTTTTAAAATTGGAATTTGAAAGGAAACAAAAGGAATTCCATTATAATAAAATAAAAACCCTGAAAAGTGAAATACTAGAATATTACAAGGGAAAAAAGATACATGAAGAAATTGCCCTGGGATTATTTGGTGACTATGGGAAAAAGTTGGAAAAGAAATCAACAGAAGGAAGCTGGAAACAAAGATTTATGGACACTGACTGTTGAAATTTAATATAAAGGACGCTGGTTGCAATAAACTACTAGACCATTGGATTGGACATAAATATTAAAGAAAGGAAAATAAAAGAAGTAGTAGTGTACAAAATGGGAGAAATGTGTGTGGAAATAAAATTGGAACAACAAAATAGGAAGGAAAAGATGAAAGAAAGCTTGGAAATGTACAGCATTATACTACAAAAATTAGAAATGGTAATGCAGATTAAAGAAGAACAAAGAGAAACAGAGGGGGAGGAGTGAAATAAAGAGGAAACCAGCCCTAAAGAACAAGTGGAACAACATTAAAACAAGAAAAAAAGAATTAAAGTTAAAAATGTGAGGTTTGATGTGATAATTAAAGGGGGAATTGTTTGGAAAATTAAACAAAAGGAAACAGCAGAAGAGGGAATTAGAGGAGAAATCAAGAGAGGGAGGGGGATAAAATAAATAATTGGAATAAGAAATGGAGAGAAATTATAAAGGAAAAAAGGGGAATTAAGAGAAAGGACCAGAAAATAATGGGAAGTAGAAAGCAAACAACAATGAAAAAAATTATATAGTCAGGAGAATGAGAGACAATGGGTAGAAGAACAGGAAGGGGGATTCTGCAAGGTAACGTGTCGTGATATATAAGAACATAGATTTAAAAATGGAAAAGAATGGAACTGATATTTTTCTTTTAAGGATTATTGTTAAACCAGACATAGATTTAATTGAAATAGATATGGAAATGGGAATTTACTGTAAGAATATTCATTTATATTTAATAAAGCAGTGAATAAAGTTAAAATGAGATGAGAATTGTAATGGAAAGACTATTATCAGTTTCTAAAATTGAATAAATATTTTTGAAATAGATGATTTAGAATGTAATTGAGAAAAAAAAATACCATGCGGAATCTGACACACACACACACACACATACATATACATAAATACATGTGTGATATGTAGTAGTTAGATTGTTATTAATGTAGAATGTGATAATTAAAAAATGACTATACTATGGTAAAACGTTATAATGATTTAAAGGGAATAAATTGGGGGAGTGTATAAGGCAAAAGGGTGGCAAGCTCGAATTGACAATTAAAGGGGACACCTGGATTATTAGAATTAGGATGGAACCTATTGAACAATGAATGGAATAATAGTATGTGATGAAATTGCAAATGTGACAGATAAAAGTAAATATATGTACTGAATATAGAAATAAGAACCTTAGAAAACACTGTAAAACAAGATATGAGAATATTTAAAGAAAAATGAAATAAGTTATGATATGAATTGGAATTGGATAAGTGTAATGAATATAAGAATATTTTAGAATATTTAAAGGAAAATGGAATAAGTAATAATACGATATGAAATTGAATACGAAAGATGAATATGTAACTATGGTCATTTTGTATTGAAATGTAAAAACCTGGAACCACACTGTTCACCAAGAGATGTTTTTTTTTAAATATAAAAATGAAAAAATTATTAAAACAAAAGAAAAGGGAGGCGGGGGAACATGGGATATGGGTTTCTGCATCCCCAGGTCTCAAAGAAGGAGGCTGAAAGAGGATTTTGCATGTCTGTTTTCCATCTGCAACACGAAGCTCCTGAGCTCCCCTTCCCTCCCTCCCTTCCCCACATGGAGTGAGAGGCTGCCTTGATTTCTCCATCTCTTTTTGTCTCTGACTTCTCCCTCTCTGTGCGTTTGTTTGTTTTTGGGTGTGATTTTTTTCAACTATGCAAAGTTCTGATAACTAGTTTTTCATTAAAGTTCATTTTATTCTTGGAATTTGGCCACACTATTACATCAACCCCTTTGTGAAGGTGTCACTGAGCATCTGTTTTCAAAATAAAGAAAATGTTGCTTCCATTTCACACCTGTGACATGCTCAGACATTAACTGTCTCCCGGGATTGTCTCTTTAACCACAATGCCAACAAATGTCACACTACTTTTTGTCTTCATCCACAGGTGCCGTGTATTCCCTCTGGGGCCAATTTCAAGAATGAAGCTTCCAAACCTCTCAATTCCAGATGACAGGATTAATTCAATCTCTGCCCCTGTCATTATGAACCACATAGGGATTATTTCCCTTTCATTTCCCTGCAGAGAAAGGCCCAACAAACTCTGAGTGCAAGAACCAGCTGACTTATCCAGGGATCCCTCCTGAGAGGGAGAATTATGATCAAAGTTTCAGCTCTGCTCTGTGGCCGAATCCTCCCGGGAGACTCTGGGCAGAGACAGGGAGTCTGTGGCAGCTTCTCTCTTCTCCCCCTGACCCCAGAGGCCCCGGATGGAAACTTTCCCTGCTGGAGAACTTGGCCTCTGGCAAAAAGTTTCATTGAACAATTTGAGAACTTTGAACTTCTCTCCTCCTTAAAGATCAGGGCTGCCTGGATCCCTTCCCAGCAAAGTTTGCTCCCCTGGGGAAAAGAAGGGCTGGGGGCAAATGGAGCCCCCAAGAAGCCCCTTCTCCATCTCTGGTTCCTTACAATTCAAGGGCTGAAAGTTTCTCCTGGTTTCTTCCCATTGGGGAGATGGCTGGGCAAACCACCTTTGGGGTTCCTGCAGAGGCAGAAGAGGGAGGCCGCTGGGCAGCCCAGCTAGGTTGGTTAGCATTAAAGTTGGACTGCTCAATTTGTGGTAAGGGTGTGTGTATGTGGGTGAGTGTGTGTGTATGAATGCTTCATTGGCCAAGTGTGATTGGACACACAAGGAATCTGTCTTGGTGCAAATGCTCTCAGTGTCCATAAAAGAAAAGATACATTCATCAAGCATCATCAGGTACAACACTTAATGATAGTCATAGGAAACAATAAGCAATCAAATCATACTTAGGAAACAGTCAAAAAATCATTAGGATACAAGCAACAAAGTTAAAATCATACAGTCACAAGTGTGTGTGTGTGTGTGTGTGAGAGAGAGAGAGAGAGAGAGAGAGAGAGAGAAGTCCAACCTCCAATAGACATTCTACCCATCCTATAGAGTCTATACAGACAGTATATATTCTATACATCCCAGGATTTCTCCCCTCCCCCCAGGGTGGAATCTTGCCAGGCGTGGGAAAATCCGCCGCTCCTTTCCCACGGGGAGGGGCACCCAGGCCCTTTTCCCACTGCCTTCCACACTCCTCCCCCCCCCGCCCAAGGGGGGAACCCCGAAAGGCCCTTTGGTTCCCCCCCAGCAGTCTCTAGGACCCCCCCCAAAAGACCCAGCCCTGCCTGCGCACAAAGTCCCACCATCGCTCCAGGGTCCCTGCCTGAGCAGTTCAAGGTGGGGAAAGGGGAGGAGCCCAATCCTGGCCCCGCCTCCTCGCAGGTGGGGCAGAGCAGAGCCGATTTCCATCGCGCGACACCCCCCAGAGACGCCCCCTGTTAAGCCTGGATTCCCCAACAGGTGTTAAGGAAAACAAACTAAACAGAACGTGCAGCAAAATCAGATAGGAAGACAGGTAAATGTGTGAGATAATTTTTCTAGTTAACACGCAGTAAAAATACAGATACGCTTGTGCTATCAAAAATATAGTTTATTCCATTTAAGAATTATAGCATAGTCAAATAAACGGTCCATTAGTCATATATCAATTTCAGTCAAGTCTTGTCGGGGACTTTTGCAAAGTCCGTGTTGAATAGCCAATGTCAGTACACTTACAATAAATCAGTCCAATCTTTATTTTCTCTCCGTTGAGAAAATATCAACACACCTTCTTCTCTCCCCGTTCCAGCAAGAACGCAGTCATCACTCCATCAAGTAATTAGGGATCTTCAAGCCAGAGAGAGCTGCAATTACCTCGCTTCTTATATAGTGCTTTTACAACCACACCCTTAATTACATTCTTACTGTTAAAGTTACACACACTTTAACTAACAAACCATGATACCATATTTATTATTTTTACCCAAACCAGTTAGGGTAAACAATGTTATCCGTAACATTCTCCCCTTTTGGGTAATAATAATAATATTACAATAATATAACCATTTACACCTTTAAATCATAGTTTTCACAACTCTCTTTAAATTTTACAACACCTTGAGCTTTTGTAAACTGGTCTGCAATATTTTCTTCCGTCATGCAGTACTCTAGTTTAATTAGACCATTTTTAACAGATTCTCTAACATTTAAGTATCTTAGATCAGTATGCTTTGATCTAGTCTTTACAGCAATATTAGTAGCTAATTGTATAGCTGCCTGGTTGTCTTCGTACACAATAATGGAATCTTTAACAGTTATACCCATGTCTAATAATAACTGTTTGTACAGAATTAAATCAGTGCATAGTAATGACAGACATGAAAATTCTGCTTCCATCGTGGACAAGCTGATATGCTGTTGTCTGATTGACCTCCACCCTATTAGTCTCTTACCAAATAATATAACCATCCCAGATGTTGATTTTCTAGTATTTATGTCAGTTGCAAAACTTGTATCTGCATAGGCACTAAGATTCAAATCACCTTTTGGCTCTAGATACAATGCATGATGCATTGTTCCTTTAAGATATCTTAAAATTCTCTTTAATGCTTGCCAATGACATTGATGTGGATCATTATTAAATGGTGCCAGCTGATTAACACTATAAGCTATATCTGCCCTAGACCAATTGCTTATATATGATAAGCTACCAATCAAAGATTGATATATGGCAGGGGTGGGCAAACTATGGCCCGCGGGCCACATCCGGCCCGTTGGTCTGTCCAATCCGGCCCGCCCCTGAAAAAAAATAGCTGGGCGTGGCGTATTGCCCTGCGCCGCGTGGCCCCCAAAGCTGCAAAACAGTGCGGAGCGCTCTCGGGGTAGGAAAGAAAAGAAGAACTTTGCAAAGGCCTCGGCTGGGAGTTCGAAATCACCTTCGAGTGCGACCTCTCTGAAGGTGAATCCCCGCCGATCCCTTTTTTTTCCGGGGCTTCCAGGCTTAAACTTTGCAAAGGCAAAGTTTGCAGGCGGGAGCGTCTTCCGGCCGAGGAGCGGGAAGGGTTCCGCCCGGCGGGCGGGCGGGCTGCTTGGAGCCACCAAAAGCTAGGCCGCTGCTGGTGGAGCCTTGCCCTGCCTTGGTGCCCCGTTTCCCGGCTCAGCGGTCCTGCTCGGGCGGCACTTTAAAAGCCTGCTTCCAGCAGCTGAGCAACTTCCCAGCCACTTGCGGCTTCCTTTTTCCTCGCGGGCGCTCGCGCCTGGCCCAGAGCCGCGCAGCGGAGGGGAAGCCCGGCGGGCGGGCGGGCTGCTTGGAGGAGGCGACCCGGCGGTGCTCCGGCAGCAGCAACAGGCAGTTCCGCCCGGGCTCCGCTCAGGTGTCTGGCTGGGGCTGTCAGGAGTTGCTACCGCCGGCGCAGCTCTGCGCGGCTCCAGTCCCGCGTTGCCTTGGGAAGGAAAAGGCAAAACCAGGAGCCGCTGAGCCTGAGCCTCCGGTGCCGCTGCTGCCGTTGCAAAGCACCGCCACGGCTCTTCCTTTTTGCCTTTCCCTTCCCGAGGCAACGCGGGACTGGAGCCGCGCGGAGCTGCGCCGGCGGTAGCAACTCCTGACTCAGGGGGCCTCCGAGGGGAGGGGAAGGAGGAGAAGGGGGGGAAGGGGAGGGCGATTCCCAAAAAATCTTGTGCTGACCCGGCCCGTCTGTCAAATTTTAAAAGTCAATGCGTCCCCCGAGCCAAAAAGTTTGCCCACCCCTGATATATGGTCTTATCAAATTTGGGACTTTGAGCATCAATTTTGCAAATTTCTTGACTCATTGGAGTCTTTGCAGGTTTACAAAGTTCCATTTTATACAATTTAATTAATTGGCAAATTTTATCCTCTTGAGATATCTTAAATCCTTTTGTGGTTTTGTTAATTGTCAATACTAGATACTTTTTAATTTCACCTAAATGCTTTAATTTTATCTTTTTGGCTAATAATGAAATAATCTCAGTAGCTTCATTATTGGTCTTAGTAATCAAAGCAATATCATCTGTAAATAATAACAATAATGACACCGTTCCATTATTTTCTCTTTTAAATATACATGGATCTGCTAAACCAGATTTAAACCCTATATTGTTTAATTCTTTCACAATATATTGGTTCCATTCATAGCCAGATTGTTTCAATCCATATAAACTCTTCTTGAGTTTCCAACAATCATTGCTATTTGCTTTATTATCTTTTATACCAACTGGTTTTTTTAAATATATTGTATGCTGCAATGGTGCATGTAGATATGCAGTTTCTACGTCTAAATGGTTAACTATATAATTATTCTTAGCTGCCCATACTAAAGCGGCTCTTAAAGTTGTAGCCTTAAGATTTGGTGCAAATACCTCATCATAATCAAATACATTTTGGTTAAATCCTTGTGCTACTAATCTAGCTTTATAAGTTACTTTCCCATTATTTCCAGTTTTTACTTTAAATATCCATTTGCACCCAATGGATTTTTCTCCTGGAGGTAATTTGGTTTCTTCATAAACCTTCATTTCCTTTAATGAATTTAACTCTTTTTCCATTGCTTTTTGCCAATTCTCCTGATCCTTAGCAGGATACATCTTAAGTTCATTTTTGCTAGTAGGAACTTTATTTACTTGGCAAACAATACTTGCCTGATATCTATCAGGTGGTTTGGTTACATGTGTTGTGCGTCTAGGTATTACAGGACTTACAGGTGGACTTTCCTTTATTTCCTGTTCTTGACTATCTATCTCTTCTTGATCAATTATTTCCTCTTGATCTGATTCTATTTGCTCTTTGTGGACTTCTTCTTTAATTGGACTTTTCTTATAACTACTCTTTTCTTTCTGCCTCTTATAGGGTTCTATAATAACATCATTATCTGAATCTTGCTCTAATCTATTCCATCCTATATGTTCTAGGAATTGTGCACTAGCACTGCAGTATACTCTAGATGTACCTGGTTCCCAGAATCTATAAGATCTATGGTTTACTTGATATCCAACAAAAATTAATCTTTTAGCTCTACGTTGTCCTTTGTGCCTGAGTTGTGTAGGGATATGCACCCATGCTGGTGCACCAAATGTGTGAATATAACTCAAATCAGGTTTCCTACCATGCCACAGAGTGAATGGTAATTCACCTGTTGTTGAATTAACAACATTGTTTAATATGTGATTACCACACATTATAGCTTCTCCCCACAAATTGTCAGGTAATCCAGAATCAGATAACATTGTTCTTCCCATTGATTGCAGTGTTTGGCCTTGTCTCTCTATAAATGCATTATGCTGAGGCCTATATGGTGCAGACTTTTTATGTTGAATACCTGCCATTCTACGTCTACTCTGGAATTTATCATTTGTAAATTCCGCACCATTATCTGTTATAAGAGTTACTAATTTCTTTTTAGTTTTTCTCTCTGCAAATTTTAACCAATTAAAGAAATTTGTATACGTTTCAGTTTTTCTCTTCATTAAAAAACAGAAACCATACCTAGAATAGTGGTCCATTATGCTTAATATGTATTGAGCACCACCTACACTTGTTTTTTTAGGACCTATTATATCGGCAAATACTACCTCTAAAGGCTCTTTGGTAGTAAATCCATCAACTCTATTTGCCGGTATGACTTTGCTTTTGTTTTGATTGCAAGCAGAACATTGCAAATACTTATTACAAGGTTTCAAACTTATTCCTTTAGATAGTTGAACAGTTCTCTTAATCATTTTAAAATTTAAATGACCTAGTCTTCGGTGTAACAAGTGAATACATTCATCATGAGGTTTCTTATTATCATAAACCGTGTTAGCCACCTTTAAACCATTATCATTTAACACATATAAGTCACCTCTTAAAGATGCAGTAATTTTCTTACCTTCTTTTTCAATTAAACAAGTATCTCCCTTAAAGGTCACTATGTATCCTAATCTAACCAACATTCTAACAGAAAGCAAATTAAATTTAAGTTGAGGTACATATAACATATTTATGTTCTCCTTTATACTAGAACAATGAGCAATACCTTCACCTTTCGCTTTCATTTTCCATCCGTTTCCCAATGAGATATGCTGTGAACTCATGGACATTTTTACAAATTTTTTGTTATCATTTGTAATACAGTGGGACGCACCACTGTCAACCACCCATAAATTATTTTTTACAACTCCATTACTATACATTGCTAACTCATAATTCTTATTTCTTCTTTGATGGCTTACAGCATTCTGGCGCTTTGGTTTCTTACAAAATCTTGCCAAATATCCTCTCCCTCCACAATTAAAACACTTTTCAATTGCGAATGCAGTAGGAGATTCATTATTTTCCTTTTGAGGTTGCTCCCTCCTTAACTGATCTCTTTCAAGCCTTCTTCTGGCCTCTTCAATCAATCTGCCAGTGATATCAGTTAAAGTTAGGCTTTCTTTAGGCAATATTTCAAGGGAAGTTACGTAGTCATCAAAACTTTCGTCTAATGAAGATAGAATTATATAGACCTGGTGTAATTCAGAGAAAATTAACTCCTTCTCATGAAGTTCTTGAAAAATGCTTTTCATAGTATTCAAATGACTCAGCATATCACCATTCTTTTGGAGATGCGTCTGGAAAAGCTTTCGTGTTAGATTTATGTGAGCACCAACGTTATCTCGAACATAAATCCTCCTCAGTTTTTGCCAACACCCAACAGCAGTTTGCTCTCCGCGTATATGAACAAGTTGTTGATCAGAGAGTGTTAGTCCTATTATGCAAAGAGCTTGTTCATTTTTCTGTTTAAAGTCTTCTATCTTTTGACTATCTTCCTCATTATCAGGATCCCATTCTTCTACGTTTGGTGGGTTTTCAATTATGTTCCACAGATCTTCACTTCGTAGAAGTAGACTACATTTCATAGACCATGAAACATAGTTTGTTCCATCCAGTTTGGATATAAGGGACAAACTTTGTAGACTGACTTGTGCCATGTTTCACTATATGGATATAAAAGTATAATTGATAAAACACAGCTGTCTGTTTACTGTAACGTGTAACAATACAAAATCTCACTTTTTACATAAACCTGTTTTTATCCTAGTTAAACTGACTTTGCAGTCTCTCTGGGCCCATAACCAGTGTTAAGCCTGGATTCCCCAACGGGTGTTAAGGAAAACAAACTAAACAGAACGTGCAGCGAAGTCAGATAGGAAGACAGGTAAATGTGTGAGATAATTTTTCTAGTTAACACGCAGTAAAAATACAGATACGCTTGTGCTATCAAAAATATAGTTTATTCCATTTAAGAATTATAGCATAGTCAAATAAACGGTCCATTAGTCATATATCAATTTCAGTCAAGTCTTGTCGGGGATACACTTTTTGCAAAGTCCGTGTTGAATAGCCAATGTCAGTACACTTACAATAAATCAGTCCAATCTTTATTTTCTCTCCGTTGAGAAAATATCAACACACCTTCTTCTCTCCCCATTCCAGCAAGAACGCAGTCATCAATCCATCAAGTAATTAGGGATCTTCAAGCCAGAGAGAGCGAGCTGCAATTACCTCGCTTCTTTTACAACCACACCCTTAATTACATTCTTACTGTTAAAGTTGCACACACTTTAACTAACAAACCATGATACCATATTTATTATTTTTACCCAAACCAGTTAGGGTAAACAATGTTATCCATAACACCCCACCTCCTTCCCACCCCGGGAAGCCTCGCAGCATCGGGCGCAGAAAGCCGGGAAGCAACAGTTTCAGAGGAAGAAGGGCGCATGCGCGAGCGAACGTTGCCCGAAGCCACTGGATGGAGAGACGATTCCACCCGTGAGGCTCTTTTCCAAGGAAGGCCGGAAGTAGGCATTCCTTTCCGCTCTAGGACTTCGCAGCTCTCTGGCCTTAACCCTTGCGCTGCGCCTCGATCAGTCAGGCATAGATGACGCGGACTACAGAACACATGAACCACCCGGTCTCACTTGGCGTTGGCCTTTTCTCGAGCCCCGAGACGCTCCTTTGCGGCCCATCATCCACTCCCCGCACCCGTCGGGCCTCAACGCCGCCTCTGCCTCTTGCCCACCTCTGCTTCTCTCCATGCCCAGCCTGATGGGAAGGGCGAAGGCTTCACCCCCCAGCCGCTGCAAGAGGGTCTGGCAGGGAGGAGCCGCCCTAAGAAGGGGGTCCCTGCAGGGGGCAGCATGCAATTGGGGGGGGCTTTGGTGGAAGGCGGCTTATGTTGGGGTGGGAAGAGGGGCAGCTGCACCTTCAAAAACGTCCTTTAATCTGGAGGTGTTTCCCCCCACCCAGAGATCCCAGATTACTGCGATTGGCTGCAAAGGATCCCCTCGACCACCAGGGAAGCTTCTCCCTGTCTGGAGGGGGCTGAAGGGGGTCCCTGCTCTCCCCACAGGAGCCTCTTTCCTCCCTGCAGCCCCAGAGACGCCATGCCAGCCCCAGGGGGGAGAAAGGGGGGGTCGCAGGGCAGCAGAGGGGGAAGTCCTCCTGGGAAAGGGGCCTGGGGGGCTCTGGCCCAGTCTCAGGAGAAGCAGCCCCAAGAAGGAGGAAGTGCCAGTCTGGGGCTCCCCAGCCCCCCACTTAAGGGAGGGGGCTGCCAGGAGGGACCCTGGGAACGGCGGCGGCCTCCCCCGCTCTCTGTGGCCAGAGCAGGAGGGGCCCCCGAGGCTCAGGTGGGGGGGCTGGGGGTCCCACTTGGATCCCTTCCCAGCCCTCCTGTTCCTGGAGACGGGAGCTGCGTTCGGGGCGGTGGAAGGAGGATCCTTCCTGGGGAGCAGAGCTGCTCAGGCCCCCCGCATGTCCTGGGGCCGAGACCGGACGGAGCAAAGGCCTCCCTTCCCCTTCCCTCCTCCCGGCTCAGGGCTGGCCAAAGGGCCGCAGAGGGAGGGGATTCCTTGGCTCCCAGGCCAGGGAGAGGGAGGCGGCCCTGGAGGAGCAACAGTGGCCTCAGCCCAGAACTCCAGCCTCCCCCGGAGATCCGGGACCACAGAACCCATCACTCCCTCCTAACGCCAGACTCCCCCCCCGTGGGAGAATCCACCGCTCCTTTCCCATGGGGAGGGGCAGCCAGGAGTCTCTTCTCCACCTCACCCCACCCCGCTCTGCCAAAGGGGGGACCCAGAAAGGCCCCGTGGCGCCTCCCCGCAGCCCCCCCATAAGGTCCCCGGCGGTGCCTGCACGCCAAGTCCCCCCAGCGCCCCCCCAGCAGTCCAAGGCGGAGCAAAGGGAGGGGCCAAGTCCGGGGGGGAGCAAAGCAAAGCCGGATTGCCTCCTGCGACCCCCCCCGCCCATCCTGAAGCCTCCTATCCCGGGCGGCTTCAAAGGGCGAACAGAGCATGCGCGAGAGAACCTTGCCCGCAGTGATTTATTTACGTGGGGGGGAGGAGAAAATTCCACGCGGAAGGAAGCGGGTACTCCTTTCCGCTCTAGGATGTCACAACTCTTTGGGCTTAACCCTTGCGCTGCACTCTGCTCTGGCAGGCGGAGATGAGAGATACGAACTCTATATCACCCATGAAGTACTACAGGGCGTCACTGGGCCTTTCTCGAGAGCTGAGCTCCTCCGTGTCCCATCATCCCCTCCCCGCACCCGTCTGGTCTCAACGCCGCTGGGATTGGGGCTCAAAGGCACGTCCCTCTCCTGCCTCCCTCTTGCAAGGGGAGCTGCCATGGCTGGGTGTGACCACCAGGGGGCGCCCTCCGCAGGCGGCCTGGGAGCCTCAAGAAAGGGACTGAGCATGCGCATCTGCCTCTTGCGCGCCTGTGCTTCTCTCGCTCCCCAGCCTGATGGGAAGTCCGGGGGAAGAGGGGGGGAGGGCTTCTTCCTGGGTACATTGTATCACCCCGCCCTTTGCACCTAGATATGCGGCCCCTTCCCCAGCCTCCCCCGGGTCCAAGAGGCTGCAAGAGGGTCTGGCAGGGAGGAGCCTGCCCAGAAAAGGGGTCCCACCAGAGGGCCTCTGCTGGGCCCTTTTGACCAGGGCTGCAATGTGAGCCCCAGGTCAGGTCCTCTTTTAGGGTAACAGCCAGAAACTTAAAACTGGCCACTTGCTCCACTCGGTCTCCATTGATAAGCAAGGGCTGGAGGTCTGATCTGTTCCTTCTATAATCCACTATAAGCTCCTTGGTCTTATTGGTGTTGAGGACCAAGTTATTGTCTCCAGACCACGAAACAACTGGCCTGTACTGTCCAGACAGTATATAGTTAATTGGGAATTGGGAGCTGTCCTCTTAAGGGAATGTCTCATGGGAAATGTAGTTAATGCATCATGGGAAATGTAGTTCATGTCATGTGGTCACATCTGTAATCCTGATTGGTCACTGAATTGACCCTTGGTTGGGTTGGGGAGTTGCCTTTACTCTTGCTTGGACCCCAGCAACGTGCTGGAGTCTCACCCTTTGCTCCATCATTACGGGATGAAGATCACTATACTTTCACACTATGAAGTCAGCTATGCAAAGATTTGGACATTAGATGAATCTCGACATAACTGTGAGTTATACCTTGAGGATGCCTTGTGATGCAATAAAGAAACTTTGTATGGAAGCCTTTGTATAGTTTGCCTGACTGTCTTTATATTCAGCCAGCAATTTAAAGACAGAACAGGGTCCATGAGCCCCCCCCAGTTCCTCAGATTCCCCCCCCCACGAGCCCCGTCTTTCCTGCCCCTCCTTCTTCCCGAGTCTGACGGGAGGGGGGCCCACGTGGGGCCAGAGAGAAAGTGGCTCCTCTGCTGACCGACAGGCCCAGCCAGGATGCCTGGAACAGTCTGGATGGAGGCAGGAGGGAAACCCGCTCAGGGTCCCCCGAGTCCCAGCAGAGGGGAAGAAATCGGGGGGGAGGGTCAGAGAGACCCCCAAAGGAGGTGGACGGGTCTCTCCCCCTTGTCTTTCCATGGGAACTCAGACTCCCCTGAGGATTGTTCCAAGTCACCCATGGAGCTTTTCTTTTGAAGGCAGGATTAGAATGGAAGGAAAGGAAATCAATAGGAGGAGGAAAGGAAAAGGAATGGGAAGGAAGTGAAGTCAATAGATGAGGAAGGGAGGAGGAAAAGGAATAGGAAAGGGAAGGGAAAGAAGGGAAGGAAAGGAAAGCAAAGGAAAGGAAAGGACAAAGAATAGGGAAAGAAGGGAAGGAGGATCCCAGAAGAAACCAGCATGGTTGCACAAAGACCCCGATAACCTGAAAGAGGACAAGAGAGACAAATATCAAAGGCAGAATCAGGGAGACGCAACGAAAGTAGAGCCCCCATTTTTAGGGAAACCAGGAAATCGGAGGCTCTGACTGAACGAAGCCAAACGCTGAAAGGAGAAAAAGAGATTTCTTTCCAAAGGAAGGGGGTGAGCTGGGGGGCGGTAGGGATGGGGGAGCCCTGGATCTCCCGGGGAGAAGCGCTTTGGGGGTGGAGAGCAGTGGGGGGAGACCCCTGGGGAGGAGGGGGCCCACCCTCTCTTGGGGGAGGGGGTCAAGTGTCACCCCTCCCCCCCACCCATTTCTCTTCCAAGAGCTCCCAACTCCCCCAAATGCTCTGAAAGGACCCCCGGCATTCTCTGCCCCCCCAGTCTCTCCCCCGGGGGCGGCAGGCTGAGCAGCCAGGAGGGGCAGCCGGGGGTCCCTCTGCACCTGCCTTTCGCCCTGGCTGAGGGGCGCCGTGGCTCCCCCCACCTCCCACCCAGAGTCGGGCCCTTCTTCATCCCGCCAACCACAGGCGGCAACCCCGGAGGAGGCGAGGGAGCCTCGGGGGCGGAGAGAGAGGAGAGAAGCCACTCCAGCGGGAGAGACCTGCCTTGCATTGGGGTTCAGGTGGGGCGGATTCCTCCCCGTCCGACCTCCGCGGGCTTCAGTCACCCGGAACCGGCCCACCTGAGCGACAGGAGGAACCCCACCCATCCCCCACCCCACGAGGCGTCCGTGTCCAGGCCTGCCAGGTCATCCAGACGATCCCCGGGGCCCGGAAGTCGCTGCCCACCACTTGGAAGGACGGGGACAGGACGGGGCCGGCATACCTACAGGAGCCTCCCCCTCTTCTCCGAGGGTCCCTCCCTGCCCATCCCACTGAGCCAGAGGGGGGGCTGCCTCCAGGACCGCCATCCGGGAAGATCACCTGGCACCCCTTTTACAGAGCAGCCCCGCCGCTGAGGAAGAGGCTCCCCGGGGGATTCAGCAGCCCCCGCCCCCAATTATTTACAGAATTGTGTTTGTGGCTTTTTGTGCTTTTTCCACATAGCAAAACATTTAGTATGGAATCCATTATAAGACATGCTGGAGGCTATGAACTTGCATGGATTTTAAAAATTATTTTATTCCTTTGTCGTACATCAAGTTCCATTTCTAAAGCGACAGTGCAATGTCTGTGTCGGGTCTTTTTTAAAATATCCATCATATTTTACACCCTGATTATCACCGTTATTCTCCTCATTGTACAACCGAGCCTCTTTGGAAGAGACTAAGATCGGGCGCCGTCATTATAACCGTTATTCTAGTTCTACCACAGACCGAAAGGAACAAGGAGCGCTGTGATTGGATGAGACGCTCAAAAGAAAAGGCGCCTTTTACCCAGACAGGAGCTGAGAAAGAGCGTGCAGTGGGGGCTGAGAGCTCCGGCTCCCCTCAGAGAGGAGCGGCGAGGGGTCTTGGCAGGAGGGGAGGAGGGGGAGGATTTCTGGGTCCCTGGAGGGGGTGGCTGGTCCGGGCCAAGGAAGCGGGGCGGGCGAGGAGAAGGGGGAGAGGCGGCCTGTCTGTCAGGGAAGGTGGGAAGGGAGGGCAGAGCGTTTGGGAGGAAGGGTCCGGGCGGGTGGCGTATGGTGGGGAGAGAAGAGCGCTTGGGGGACCAGGGGGCCTTGAAGAAAGGGCGGGAACGAGAGGGAACCTGGCAGCACTTACCTTTGGGCTGCCCGTCGATGCCAGAAGTCCGCCAGTTCCGAGGCCTCTGCTGCCCCCTACTGGAGTCCGGCTGGAGTGCTGCCTCGCCCTTCCCACAGGGGCGCTCTTCCTCCCCGTCTTCCAAGGGGGATCCAGGGTTGCTGGGAAGGGAGAGTGGGAGAGGGAGGGAGGGAGAGACCGAGAAAAAAAGAAAATAGATTGAGCCACCTGTGAGTTAGCCAAGTCTTGGTGCAGGGCTTTAACGCCTCACAAAAGGGAAGAAGGGAGACCGCCATTTTCCAAAGTTGGAAGTTGAAGATGAAGGGACTTTCATTCACAGAATTCCCTGCCCAGCATGACGAAGTCCATGCATCGTTGGGAGGGGAACTCTGGGGGTTGAAGTCCGTTCCTCCTCAAGTTTGAAAAACTCGGATGCAGACTCGGATGCAGACCAGCCACTCTCCACATCCTGCCTCCATTTTGGGGAACAACAAAGACCCCTAGCCTCATTCATTGGCTAGCTTGCAGAATGCAGGAACCCTGGTTTCTTATGGCCATCAGATGTGAAACAACCTCTCCCCCAGGCCCCCTCCCTCCCTGCCCTCACTAGGGAGGGGCCGGACCCCCTGCAGACCCCCTGGCACTGCAGGACCCCTGTGTGCCCCCTCCTCACAGCACAATCCCCTGCCAAACTCTGAATCCAGCCCGTTGGAGGCCACTTGACCAGCGAGGAAGAAGCCAGGCCCAGAGAGGCCCCTCAGCCTCGCCCAGCTGGGCGGGAAGGTTGTCCAGAAGCCCCCAGGGGAAGCTGCTCAGAAGTGGTTACCAATGCCTCTTTCCCAGGGCTCCAGGAGAGCGGCTGGTCCAGAGCCTCCTAGCTGGCTTGGCACCCCAGGCAGGATTGGAACTCAGGGCCCCCTGGGATTCAAATACCACCCCACCCGACTGACTCTTGTGAGATCCACATGACCCACTGAACCCGGTCTCTTCCCCAGTGGCTGCATTCACACCTGCACCTTTTAACCATGATGACCCAAAGGGGCGTGGCCCAAAGGCAACCCAGTCAGATAATCAGTAGGAGTCCCTTTATTAGCTCCAACTTTGCCCCCAATGTCGTGGTTACCTTCTGGGCTGGAGGAAAACTCTCCCAGGAACAGCCTTTGGCTGCAGAGAATCAAGACCAAAACGTGGTCAACAAACACTGTAACTAGAAGTCCAATCAAGGCAAGAGGAGGTCATTAGTTTGGCAGGGCAGGAGAAGGAATTCCAGACCTGAAGGCATGGCAATAACTCAACACGGTTGGGAAGACGCCAGGAACACAGATAAGCAAAGTCAACACAAGATAAACTCACGTTTGCTCCCAGCAGACACCGCAGTCAGCTTGCATCTCTTTTAAACTCTCTTCCCAATGGGGTGAGCCTGTGTTGCCAGTGTCTCGAATGCCCCCTACCACCTCTTAGCATCCCCAAGGGGGCCGTCAGAGGGGCACTAAGAGGCAGCAGGGGGGCGTTCAAGGTACTGGCGCTGCAGGCTCACCCCATTGACTGTTGCACCACTCCAGAGCCGGTGCCTCAAATGTGGTCGTGGCAGCTTTGCTCTAATTTCCAAATGTGCTGCCATATTCGAGGCGCCTGGTTTCGGAGTAGTGCAACAGTCAATGGGGTGAGCCTGCGGGGCCGGCAACCTCAAACACCCCCTGCCACATCTTAGTGGCAGGAGGATGCTGCAACGGCCATTAGGGTCATAAGTCACTTGGTTCAGTGCCACTGTAGCTTCTCATGGTTGTAAGTCGAGGACTGCCTCTTTCATGAAACGATCGGTCCCTCTGGATCAAAACAAAAGCTCCCTTCCTCCACCTGAATGAATTCGCCTCAAGAAAGGTAGGGAACCTCTCGCACTGTCTCCAAGATTTTAGGGCCTCCCCAGACGAGCGTTAAATCCCATCCTGAACTCTGGATCACTTTCACTTGCTTGGTCTTGCCCAGCAACCTGGGGCCTGAGATCATGTGGCTCCAGGTGTTTCTCTGGATACACCTCAGGCTCCTTCGCCCTCTCACTTTCTTCCCCTTCTCAGTTAAGGTGGCTGACATGCTGGAAAGCCAAACACGGTCCCTGGCAGGTTCATCTCAATGGAAAAGGACTTTTCCCACAACCAGTTTACCTCTAACACAGGAGAATTGTAGATCTTCTGAGAATGGGATGAAAAGAGAGAGTCTGCTTTGCAAGAGTGGAACCTCCCACTCCAACAATGTCCTCTCTGTAGTCTGGTGACTTGTCTTGGGAACGGGGAAGACTCCTCTGGCTGCCATTTTGAGAGGGTGCCCACAGCAGATCCCTCCCCCAGATTCAAATAGGCCCGTAGCCTCAAAAGGTTGCCTCAATCGGGTCTCCCTTTCCTCGCCTTCCTTCTGATGTGCGACTAACATGGAGCTTTGCTTTTTCTGTCTCCCAAGTGCAAAGACCTGATGAGCCCAGTGAAGAAGTCCCTGAAGCATCTGGATGAGCCAGAAAAAAGCCATTAGAGAGGAAGAGCAGCTGGAGCAAAGTCAGAGTTGCCTGCTCAAGGTAGGAGACCACATGGCTGAATGTTTGAAAATCCACCCTGAACAGGAAGTTCTTGAAGAATGGAGACGGTGATTTGCCTGCCCACCAATTCTGCAATCTCCTCTCCTCTCCTCTTCTCTCCCCTTTCTCTCCTCTCTCTCTCTCTCCCTCCCTCCCTCTTGTCCAGATGTTGCAGTCAGATTTGCAAGTCAGGAGTCTTTTTGAGTTTGGAGGTCTAGGGAAGAAGAGGCAGAACCTGGGGATGGAGTTAAAAGAGGAATCGCCTAGAATCTCTACATAGCCACAAGCAAACAGTCCAACTCCCCTTGAATACCTGCTGCAATGCCTCAAGTGAGATGCCGTCTCCAATTGTTGAATTCCCCTGTGTGGAAATATGTTGTTAAATATGAGCGTTAAAAACAACATCCACATTTTAGTCCAAACCCCTAGAAAACCACAATACCGGCATTTGCAGTAGTCAAGAAAAGTGGCAGACTGGTCATGCCATGCTTGCATCAAACTCTGCAGACTTTATCTTGGGAGTCTTCATCACTCAAGTTTGAAGAAAGACATTTTTGTGTAAGAGGGAACTTTTGGACCCCAGAAGAAAGCATCTCTCCATCACTGCTTCTTTGGGGCATCTCTTTCCTCCAGCATGAAAAGTCTGGGCTTCTGGCCCAGCTCCTAAAAAGAGAAAATTAAAATAGCTGTTCACCTCGTTTCAGGAATCTATGGGTATTTGCCTCCAAGTTTATTGAATTTAACACCAAGAAAGTACATAAGTTGTACAAGATGGCTAGCAAAAAGCAAGTCCGGGAATAGAAGGTAAGAACAGAGGGGTGTCTGGGTGTGTGTGTGTGTGTGTGTTGTGTGGTAGAATGAAAGGGATACAAATATAAATAAAGAGAAGGAAGGAAAGGGAACATTTTGTGCAAAAGAAAACCTCAGGAATGAGAGGAATTCTGGTTGAGACTTTTAGGTGGGACTGTGCTCTTTTCTCTTTCTTTCTTTCTTTCTTTCTTTCTTTCTTTCTTTCTTTCTTTCTTTCTTTTCTTTTCTTTTCTTTTCTTTCTTTCTTTTTTTTCTTTTTCTTTTTTTTTTTTTCTTTTCTTTTCTTTTCTTTTCTTTTCTTTTCTTTCTTTCTTTCTTTCTTTCTTTCTTTCTTTCTTTCTTTCTTTCTTTCTTTCTTTCTTTCTTTCTTTCTTTCTTTCTTTCTTTCTTTCTTTCTTTCTTTCTTTCTTTCTTTTTTTGCTCCTGGCTCTGCCATTGCTGTGTTAAGAGCCAGGCGTTGGGTTGTAGAAGAGAGGAGGAGAAATCCTATCTTTAGGAGAGGGAAGACTGTACATGCTCAGGGGACACAGGTTGGGGATCAAAGCCGTGGAGTCTTCTGGACACTCCTTGATGGGACTGGAATTCTCAGTGAGTCTCCAGCTCCTTTTGCTGCACTTGGCCCTTTATTAACCAATCAGAATAGAGCTGGAAGGGACCTTGGAGGTCTTCTAGTCCAACCCCCTGCTCAAGCAGGAGATCCTATAGCAGAGGTGGGATTCTACCAGTTCGGACCGGTTCTATAGAACTGGTTGTTATGATTCTGCACAGTTCGGAGAGCAAGCAAATCGTGCCCCTGGCTGGCCCCGCCCCTCTCCACCCTCCCCTCCCAGTCAGTCTTTATTGCGCCTGCCCGACATCACTGACTGCATCCTTCCCCACCCAGTCACTCCTGAAGGAATCTTCAGGTTCTTTTTTCCTTCCCGATGATCAGCTGTGCCGGGATCCCCCTCGCTGTCTTACTGCTTTGCCCAGGATGCTTCCCTGAGGCGCAGGAGGCAAAAGGGGGTGTGGGATGTGTATGTATGCTGCGCGCCCCACCCTGTGCTCCATTTTGTGCCTTCTTCGGCCCCAGGGAAGACTTCTGGGAGCAAAAACGCCCCCCAGGAGGCTTCCCTGAGGTCCAGGAGGCCCAAAAACAAGGGGGGGTTCTGCAAAAAAGAAGAAGCCACGCCCACCCAGCCACACCCACAGAACTGGTTGTTAAAACAATTGAATCCCACCCCTGCCCTATGCCATGTCAGACAAGTGGCTGTCCAATCCCCATTGATGGACTTACACTCTCTTCTTCTTCAAGTTGCCTGCTGAATGCAACTGTGGGGGTCCCTGGGGTGCCAAAAGGGGCTCGCCTAGCAAACGTTGATGATGAAGACATTTTGGGCCACAAATGAGGAGGTGGGTGGAAGAAAGCCTGAAAGCTTTCACTTTTCTTTCTGTTTGTTTGTTTTCATCCTTTCCTCTAGAAGAGGCCCTCCAATATTCTCCAGTCATCTCTCTCCTCCCCAGCTCTGGTTAATAAGACCCAAATCATTGTTACTGTTCGCCTTTTGAGATTTCTGGCGATGTTTTCAGAAGAAGAAGGAAGAGGCAATGAGTGGCAAGCAGCTTCGTCCAGAAACTCCAGGGCCCAGCCGAGATATTCCGAGATATTCCGATATCTCCTGTCTCCTCACCCTTCCCAGATGCATGGACACCCACAAGAGAACCACCCACAGCCAAAGAGAAGACATTGCAGCCAAGCAGGTGAGCGGTTATCAGGCCCAGCCCAGCTTGGACTTTCAGGAAAGAAAGACTCGTCTCCATTTGCAGTCGAGTTGCATCTAGTAAAAGGTACGCTGTCACTAAAGCCAAGCAGTCACAGCGAAAGCAAAGCTACATCTGAGGATTACTGCATAAACCTGGTAATCTTCCCTTTTTTCTCCCTGGTCATCTACAATCATCTCCCCTGAAGGCCAATCATGCAGATAAGGAAGAAAAGTATTTATTTTAAAATATTTTAGGGAGGAAGCAGGGGAATCCCATCTCTTTGCTCACTCACGCCAGACCAACGCAACACTCTTGTATCATAACAAGCAAATATCTGCATCCAGTGGCTACACCATTGTGTCTCTTTGCTGAATGGGTGTTGCCCACCATGAAACTGGGATGAAAAGGGCAGAGTTGGACCATGAAAATTAAGCAAATGAACTTGGATTGTTCTTGGTATAAACAACTGATGGATTTTTCCAATAAGTTCTAGCTTTGTGGTCTTTGGAGCCATCCAAAGAATAAGGTGGAAAGACAACAGGCAGCTGATAGAAAAAAGCAAAAGGGCCTAGAATGGCAAAATGACCATGTGTGAGATTTACTATATGTTAAACTTACTGCACATTCCAAAAAGATAAAATATGAGTGGACCGATGATCAGATTGATGTCCATGCTTGAAGCATAGAAAAACAAGGCTTTGTGTATATCTGGATGTCCTTCGGGTGTTGTGATGGTCAGATAGGGCTCATAGTTTAGGAGCAGACTGAGCTCACTTTCAAAGGTTCCCCTAAAAATTGCGTGTTGTCAATATACACAGCAAACACACCCACACAATATGTTCCCTTCCCAAGAATGGGGACAGACCCACCATGGTGTACTCAAAATAGAAAGGGAGCTCGGAAGGCGGAGCCTCGTCGCTGCGATACAGCTGCTATCTCGGGGCTCTGAGATCGCAGCTGATATCCCCGCTCCTGGTCGGTCCCAACGGACCTAAACCGTCCCGTAGAGACGGTGATAGTAAGGGGCGCGTTCTGTAGATCCCAGGGACATCGCAAGTCCCTGGTTGATCCAGAAGAAGCCCTTTTACCATCGGCGGGGAGGCAGCCATTAAGCTGCTGAAGCTGGGACAGCTCCGGAAGGAAGAGATCGTAAGAGAAAGTGTATCGGCTTGGTGAGGACTTTTTTTTAAAATATTAATATTGGGACTAAAGGACACTCTAAGAATGAGAAGAAATCTGTAAGATTCTTGACAAAACTGACTTAGCGGCGATTTTTAAAGAGAAATGTCAAAGTGAGGCTTGGCTTTTTACTTTTACCTTTTTTTTTCTTTCATTGAACTTTTATGGTGATCTAGTTAAGCAGACTGGTTTTGTCTTTTATATTTACTAGTTCTTTTTTCTCCTTTTTGACTGTTTATATTTTATAAAATAGAGGCCCCCTTTATTTTTCTTCTTCTTCTTATATATATATATATATATATATATATATATATATATATATATATATATATATATATATATATATATATATATATATATATATATATATATATATATATATATTCATTCGTTTTTTTAAGGCTTTTTTAAGGGGGAAGAAGGGGAGTGGTTTTAAGAAATTTTGCAACACTGCCAACTAGAGGCTTGAAAATATCTTATTTGAAGTTGAAAGCTGGGAAAAAACTTCTTTTTCAAGGCTACTGGAAGTGATAAGATAAAGGGAAGATAGAGGGAAGAGCACTGGAGGATGTTTATACAGGTGCACTTCGGGACTTCTATTATTAATTGAATATCTGAAGCTTGGCTTTGAAATGTGTGGAGAAGCCAAATAAGAGCCTTGGATAAATAAAAGGCAGTGGGTGCTTTTTATTCTTTATTTTTTATCAACTGTTCTTTCCTTCCCCCCCAACCCCATAGCATTTTGTAATATTGGTATACTTATTTTTATTTTTTATTTTACCTCATTTTTAGTTTATTTTTAAAGGGGAAGCCTCAGAATATTTATTTTTTCCTTTTTATTCTTTTTTTTTTAATTGGGATTTTTGCTTTTTTATTTCTACTTCTGACTTATTTTTATGGTTATTTTTTATTTTTGAGATCTCTCAATTGGATTAAGGTGGGAAGAACCTGAAGAACTTCTTCTTTTCTTCTTCTTCTTCTTCTTCTTCTTCTTCTTCTTCTTCTTCTTCTTCTTCTTCTTCTTCTTCTTATTATTATTATTATTATTATTATTATTATTATTATTAATATTAATATTAATATTAATATTAATATTAATATTAATTTACATTGTTGCCTTTATTTTGTCTCTTTTTTCTCTTCATTTTTAATTTTTACTTTTGAATTATAATTGAGTATTTCACAATTGGATCAAGGTCTTGAAGAATCTGAAGAATTTTTCTTTTTTAATTTTGGGCTTTTTACTTCTTATTGGCTTTTTTTTTTTTTTTTGGTGCTTTCCCTTTTTCTAATTGGATTATAATTGGTCACCTTATTAACTGGATTAAAAGAACCGGAAGACTCTGAATCACGGAATGAGTAAGAGAATTTTACCTTTGGGCATTTCAACTTCTGCTCCTGTTTCCCCATCAACTGGAGGATGACTTTCTATAATGGCAAAGCAAGATAAAGCACAAATGGATTTAACGATGGTTATGCAAGGAATACAAGATCTTAAAATGAGCATGGAACAAAGAATGGAGAGTATTGATAAAAGAATTGGGAAGATTGATGAAAAATTTGAAAGTTTTCAACAAATGATGGTGAATCATGATGAGAGAATCCAAAAAATAGAAGAGAAAGACAAGCAAAGAGATGACATAATTGGAAATATCGATAATAGATTAACAACGGTTGAACAAGAAAAAAGTGGGATGTTGAAGTGGGAGATGGACAGGTCAGAATTTTATCTTAGATTTCAAAATATTGTGGAGGAAAAAGGACAAAATTTGGCTGCAGTAATGATTGAAATCTTGGCTGGAGCCTTGGAAATAACAGAAGAGAAGATGATGGATGGAGTAGATGAGATATATCGAAGTTTTCACAAGATATGTGACGAGGAACCAATTACCAAGAGAGGTTCATGTTAGATTCACCAAAAAAACTATTAAAACCCAAATATTACAAGTGGCAAGAGAGAGGGTGTTGAAGTATAAAGACAAAGAGATTGTGGTCTTAAATCAAGTACCTAGAAAAGTGAGAGAGATTAGAAGAGAATATCGATTTTTGACTAAAAGGCTATTGGAAAAAGAGGTGAACTATAGATGGCTGATTCCAGAAGGATTAATGTTTACGTGGCAAGAACAGAGATACAGAATTGATTCAATTGAGAAAGCAGAAACATTCTACAAGGAATTCTTTGAAAGAAGAGAAATGGAGATAGAAAAAGAGAACATTTCAACTGAATCTGAAGAGGATCAAATGGAAATGAGAAAAGAGGAAGGTGCAATAGGTGGACAAGTGGAGACCAAAGATCCACGAGAGCTAAATATAAAGTATAACCATGGAGGAAAAAAAATTGATTTCTATTAATATAAATGGACTGAATTCAGCTACTAAAAGAAGAAAAACCTTTCACAAATTAGAGAAGCTAAAATTTGATATAATTTGCCTACAAGAAGTACACATTAAAAAACAACACGAACAACTACTGGCACGATCAAAATTAGGGAAAATATTTACTTCTCTGACTTACTGTAAGAAAAGAGTAGTGGTTTTGTATATTAAGGAAACTATTCCAGCAAAACTGACTTTTACTGATGAAGACGGAAGAGTATTAATGGTTGAAATAGTGGACAATAATACAAAAACACTTTTGGTTGCAATTTATGCCCCGAATGATAAACAAGAAGAATTTTATAAAAAATTACACATGAAAATAATTGAACTGGACTACGCTAATATACTTATGATGGGAGATTTCAATGGAATTGTAGACAATAAATTGGATTATACAGCAAAAGCAATACAACAAAATAGGAAGACTCTCCCTAAATCTTTTTTTTAAAATGACAGATGAATTAAATCTTAAAGACATATGGAGAGAAAGAAATGCTAAAACTCAACAATATACTTTTTATTCCAATAGACATTTATCATGGTCCAGAATAGATATGATTTGGACATCAACGGAATTATTATCTAATATTCAAGAAATAAATATTGAAACAAGTACATGGGCAGACCATAATCCAATGACAATTAAATGGAAAGGACAAAAAAGAAGATCTAGATGGACATTAAATAATACTATTTTAAAGGAAAAAATTTTTACACAATGGATGGAAAAAGAATTGGCCTTCTTCTTCAATGTAAACAAAAAAGAGGACACTTCAATACAGAATGTTTGGGATACAATGAAGGCATATGCAAGAGGATTAATAATAGACTATTCAAAGAAAAAGAACATTAGGAAGAGGCAAATGATTAAAGCTCTAGAAGATGACCATAAAAAATTGGAAAAAGAATTACAAAAAGCGCCACAAAAAAAAGATATCAGACTTAAAATGGACATAATTAAACATAAAATGGATCAAGCAGAGAAAGAAGAACTGGCACAAAAAATAGAAGTGCTAAACAGAATTATTTTGAAGATGCAAATAGGCCAGGTAGATGGTTAGCATATAAATTGAGAAAAGAGAAAGAATCAAGGAAAATATTACAGTTAATAGACAATCAAGGCCAAGTATGCTATGGTAATAAAGAGAAAAAAGCAATCATTCGAGATTTTTATGGACAATTATATAAACAGGAGGATCTTGATGAGGGAAAAATCAAACAGTATTTACAAAATGCTAACCTACCTAAGATACCTGATGAAACTGGGGAAATGTTAGAAAGTGCTATAACAATGATGGAATTAACTGAAGCACTCAACAGACAGAACAATGGAAAAGCACCAGGACCAGATGGTCTCCCGGTAGAATTTTATAGAACACTACAAGAATCGTTGAGCATTCCACTATTAGAAGTCATGAATGAAGTTATGGTAAATAAGAAAATACCTAAAACATGGTCAGAAGCTTATATTACACTTATCCCAAAAGAAGGGGTTGACCCATTACAAATTAAGAACTATAGACCTATTTCCTTATTGAATGCAGATTACAAAATCTTTGCTTCAATCTTGGCAGAGAGGCTTAAAAAATATTTAAATAATTTTATTCACCCTGATCAGAATGGATTTTTACCAAAGAGACAAATTAAAGACAATATGAGGATAATCCTGGATACATTGGAATATTACAGGCGCATCCTGAAAAACAAATGGCTTTGATATTCTTAGATGCCCAAAAGGCATTTGATAACGTGAATTGGAGATTTATGCTATTATTATTGGAACAGATGGGCTTTGCTAGAAAATTTATTCAAGCAATAGAAGCCATATATTATGAGCAAACGGCAAAAGTAATGATAGATGGAGAACTTACAGACTCTATTAATATTAAAAAGGTACAAGACAAGGATGTCCATTATCTCCTTTGTTATTTGTATTGACTTTGGAAGTGTTAAATAGAAATATTAGAGAGGATACAAATATAAAAGGAATGAAAGTTAAAAAGGAGGAATTCAAATTGCAAGCCTTTGCAGATGACTTGGTCTTTATTCTGGAAGATCCTCTTGAGACAGCTTTAAAATTATTCGAAAAGATAGAGATGTATGGTGAGATGGCTGGCTTGAAAATAAATAAAGACAAAACAAAGATTTTGACAAAGAACATGTTATTAAGACAAAGAGAAGAGCTGACAGACCTATTGAAAATTCAAGTTACGAATAAAGTTAAATATTTGGGGGATATATTTGACGTCAAGATGTACTACACTGAAAGAGAATAACTATATTAAACTTAAGCAGCAGATAGCATCTGATCTGAAAAAAATGGGAAAACTTACAATTGTCACTGATAGGTAGAATTTCAACAATTAAGATGAATATTTTACCTAGAATGTTATATTTGTTTCAAACAATACCAATTAGGTTAGGTAAAGACTATTTTGAAGAATTAAATAAAATTGTGTTGAAGTATATATGGCAAGGTAAGAAAGCGAGAATAAAATTAAAACTTTTACAGGATGCTAGAATTAGAGGAGGATTTGGCCTTCCTAATTGGGAGTTGTATTATCAAGCTGCAAATTTAATGTGGGCTAAAGAATGGATAACGTTAAGAAAGACTAGGTTGTTGGCATTAGAAGGACATGATTTACTATTGGGTTGGCATGCTTTTCTATGGTATAAGGGAACTAAATCACAGGGTTATTTTAGAAGGCATTATATACGGGAATCGTTATGGTTGAATTGGGAGAAAATTAAGAAACAATGTTATTTGAAAATTCCAGTTTGGTTATCAACTATTGAAGCCTTTTCTTATCCTATAATTTATAAGAAGGAACAAACAGTTAGATATGGGGAATTACTAGATGAAAAGGGTGAACTTAAAATGATGCAAAATTTAGAAGAACAAGGTATAAAGATGAATTGGTTTTCATATGTGCAAATACATTCAAGGTATCTTAAAGATTCCAAAATGGAAGGATTTTATGACAAAATGACTGATTTAGATAGGATTTTGACAGGTACTGATGAAAAAGTGATTAAAAAATATATATAATTATTTGTTGGAAATTAAATTGGAGGATGAACAAGTTAAAGAAATGATGATTGCTTGGGGGAAGAATTTTGGATATGGGATTGACTTAGAGAAATGGCAAAAGTTGTGGTCTCAAAATTATAAAATGACAATGTCAACAGCATATAAAGAAAATTTGTATAAGATGTTTTACAGGTGGCATTTTCCCCGGACAAGAATAGCAAGAATGTTCAAGAACAAATCTGAAAAGTGCTGGAAATGTCATCAGATTCCTGGTTCATATTACCATATGTGGTGGACTTGTGAGGAGGCCAGGAAATACTGGACTAGAATTCGCATATGGTTGGAAAAAATGACAAAGAAACATATAGATTTGAAGCCAGAGATTTTTTATTGGGAATCTTACCTGATACGTATAATAAAAACTTAAAGTATTTGATTGTAAATGTATTAACAGCGCCGAGAATTGTATTTGCTAAAAATTGGAAGAGTGAAAAAATACCATTAGAGGAAGAAATTATTAAGAAAATATTGGAATGTGCTGAAATGAATAGATTGACATTTGAAATCAGAGAACAAGAAGACAAACAATTTTATGAAGTTTGGGATCTTTTTTATCAATGGTTAGATAATACAATATAATAATAGAATAATTAGAAATTTAGGAAATAACAAATATACATTTTTTCTTGGTCTTGATAACACTTTTAGAATATTTTATTAAGATAGACTTGGTATGATTTTATGATTTGTTATAAAATAAAGTAACTAAATTACAATTATCTCGCTTAAGTATGAATTAGTAAAATTATAGTCAAATGATTGTTTAATAATGATATTAGGATTATTAATTGTTGATTGATAATATGAGTTATTATGTAACATAACTATTATGATGAC
The DNA here is from genome assembly GCF_049901735.1 of Notechis scutatus. Lineage (NCBI taxonomy): Eukaryota > Metazoa > Chordata > Lepidosauria > Squamata > Elapidae > Notechis > Notechis scutatus. Next base: position 111,467 of record NW_028263162.1, read on the forward strand.
TATGAAATGGATGCACAAAAAGGAGTAGTAAACCAACTGATACACTGTCTGTAAATATATGAAGAATGATGATGTTTTTTATGTTATGTTTTATGTTTTTTGTGTTTTTGTTTGTCGTTAAAATCAATAAAAACTTTTATTAAAAAAAATATATATAGAAAGGGATCAGGGTATGTTTTAGGATGGGAGACTTCTCCTGTGGCCCCTGGACCTAAACCCAAGACAATGTTTCAGCGATTCCTTAGCTCAGGTGTTGTACAAAGAAAAAAAGGGGCAGTCGGGCCTAAAGAAGGTGCATCCTGTAAAATGGTGTTTCCAGAACCTTCCATCTCCACCTTCATTCCTCGAATTAAACAATGGCATAGTTTATGGAGCCTACCCATCTTCTGGGAAACGCACAGCCTAATTTTTTTTTTTTTGCATGAATTGCCAGTCAATTTGAGTGAGCTTCCTGACAATAATTGATTTAGGACTTGTATCGGCCAAGATTCGGGAGGCTTTGAGTTCTAATCCTCCCTCAGGCAGGAAAACTTCCTGGGGGACTTTGAGCGGATCACCAGCAGACTTTTGAATTCCAGTCCCGCCTTAGTTCTTATTGAATTGGGGTGAGAAATTTGGAAACATTTTCTCAGATTAATGTGAGATACTAAAATTGGAGATTCCTAGAGTGTGAGATGGCTGAGTGTCCAATATTGTGGGTAGTGATGGAGGAAAGTGAAATTGTGGGATAATCGCTGTGGTGGGGATCAAATTTTTTTACTACTGGTTCTGTGGGCATGGCTTTGTGGGCGTGGCTTTGTGGGCGTGGCAGTGGAAAGTCACTTCAAAAGCCCATTCCTTCCTCTCCCGACTAAACTGCTTTCCAGCTCCGTTCTCCTGTGCAGGGCAACCAATCCAGCTGATCACCTGGGAGGCAGTGGGAGGCAGAAAAGAGATGGGGGCAAGGCCAGTCAGAGGCAGTATTTGCCAGTTCTCTGAACCACTCAAAATTTCCACTACCAGTTCTCCAGAAGTGGTCAGAACCTATTGAATACCACCTCTGGATAAACGCCTCTTCCATGTGGCACAAAGCAACAAGTCTTGGCCTTCTTCTACTGCTTGTGGGAGAACCAGAGGGATTTGTGTGAATCTTAGACTGACCTTCTTGTGATCCAACAGAGTTTTTCTTATCTTCTTAAAATGGAATTTGCAAAGGGATCCTATTCGCAGTTAGGAGCCATTATGAGACATAAAAATTGATTCCCAATTGATCAGCAATCTCTGTGGTTGGAGAGCAGAGCAGCTTCCATGGGTGCCTCTTACTAGAAACCTAGAAGTCCCCCCCACTTATTCAGCCCCTTCTTGGACCTGGATGAACATTATGCAGCATTGGAGGTTTGTGACCTGGTCAATGATGCGGCTGCCTTGAGACAGGATCCCTGCAACCACCTCCTGGGAAGAGTCCCAAGTTCCCCTTTCTCTGAACATCTTCCCCAGCCTTTCACAGACAAGACAGGTTTGGAGGAGGAGCAGAGAAATGCTTTAGGTACAAATTGTAGAGTGGAAAATTAAAGAGCCTGAAAAGGGCTATTTTATTTCTCTGGTTGATGAAAGAAAAAAAATATACAGTGGAAATTTCTTTACACACTTCATTTTTTTTATTTCCTTTTTTTTTTTTTTTGCTGTGAAGTAGATACCAAAATAAAAACAATCCCAAACTGAAATCCCAGACAGCTGTTCTGCTGAATTCTTTCTGCAAAGGAGGTTTTATCAGGAAATCAAGAAAGACTCATAAGAGGGATGAAGATTTCCCTCCTCAGCTGAGAGCCAGTCAAACATGGCATTTCACATCATTCTGGCATTTTTAGGGAGAGGATCAGGCAACCAGGCTGGTGTTTGGTTCCCACAGCTTCCTCCTGACCTTTTTTCCTACACATTCTCTCACCACCCACCCACATGTTTAACTGCTGTCAGTGGGAACAAGTGCGTCAATCGTTTTTTATAAGGTATCATGTTCAGTAGCTGTTGCTGAACAGCTGAATTCCTCTGAATTTTACAGTGGTCTCTTTAGCAATATTTATTGAGATGGGAGAGAACTGCAAGAATTCCAGTCGTTCAACAAATCCCCATTTTGTAACATACAGATATCATTTTCTTTGACTCCTGCATACTATCAAAATGGAAATCAAATAAAAGAAACATTAACAATTCTTCCACTATAATAATGATGCTATATCTCATCTTTTTACATTTGTTCTGGCTGTGAGATGCTCCTTTGTGTTCAGCTCTGGCTTCAGAATTATAATGTAGCACTTGGGCATGAAGATGCAGCCCACCAAACCAGCACTGGAGGCCAGGATGGAGAAGACCTGCACAGCCACCATGTACTTCCCTTTGGTGCTCAGGTAGGTGGGCACAAAAGTCACCCAGACACTGCAGAAGACCAGCATGCTGAAGGTGATCAACTTGGCTTCGTTGAAGGCCCCAGGCAGACTCCTAGCCAGGAAAGCCACCGTGAAGCAGACGGCAGCCAGGAAGCCCATGTAGCTGAGGGTGATGTAGAACATGACAACGGCCCCTTGGTTGCATTGCAGGATGATCTCTCCAGATTGGGAGAGGAGGTCAGAGTCAGGGAAGGGGGGAGAAACTCCCAGCCAGATGGAGCAGATGATAACTTGGACACCAGAAGAAGACAGGATGATGGAGTTGGCCAAGCTCTTCCCCAACCATCTCTTTGCTCGGTTTCCTGGTTTTGTGGCCAGGAAAGCCAGCACCACCATGATGGTTTTGGCCAAGAGAGAAGAAATGGCAACTGAGAAGATGATGCTGAAAACCATTTGTTGGAAAAGGCAGGTGGCTTTGCTTGGTTGACCAATGAAGAGAGAAGAAGACAAGAAGCAAAGCAGGAGGGAGACCAGGAGGATGTAGGAGAGGTCCCGGTTGTTGGCTTTGACAAGGGGAGTTTCTCGGTATTGAATGAAGATGATTAAAACAAGGCTTGTGGTTAGGAACAAGTGTAGGGCAAAAGAAACCAGGATGATGCCCAGAAGTTCTTCATAAGACAGGAAGGTTATCACTTTGGGGATACATTGGACTCTTTTTTTATTTGGGAATTTATCATCCGGACATTTGGTGCATTTTTCTGTATCTGAGGAAAAAAAACACCAACCCCATATTTCTTTGTCCTTTGCATTTCAAGATATATTGCACATTCTTTGGGAACAAGTGATTATCAGGAGCATTTTCCGGGATGGATTTCTTAATATCTCCAGAGACAAAAAATAAGTGTATCACTTTTTTAAAAAATATAGCTACAGTATATTTTTGATAGGCTATGAAATTGAGGGAAGCTTTGGACTTGAAAGATTTCCTTTGTAATGTTCAGAATATTGATAGGAACCTCCATTACTAAAGGAAAATAATGAATCAATTAATCTTTCTAGAGAAACTTACGTGCAAGATGGCAATTCTTGTCATACTTGCCTCAGAGGTGGCTGGCAGATCAAGTGACTGTTGCAAATAATTTGGAATGGCCATTGGAGCAGTGGTGATACAGATGCAGAGACATACAGGCATAACTATCCATGCCACCACATTGTGTATCTCGTACATCAGCAACACCTTTTCAGTGTTCCTCAAAGGGAACCCATGTAGACTGCATTGCAATCCTCCTTTCAGGACGTGGACCTAAAGCAATTCCTCATGTTTCAAGGAACTCAGGTGTTCCTAGAGAAGTAAATGGGGAAGGAAGGACACATCCAAGCTAAAAAGAAGAAATATTTTCTCTGGCAGTCCAATCTGCCACAGCCACCTCTGTCTATCCAGCCCTTCCTTCACAGTCTTTTTGCTCTTCTGTTTAGATAAGAAATGAGGGATTTCGGAAATAAACCAGAAACCAAATAAGCTTAAAAGTGTGTTTTAATTCACACTTTCACGACAATGCCCTGGATGGATCCAGTTCCACCAGGCCTCCCATTTTCCTCTGGTGTCACCCACCTTTCTGAATGGAGAAGGTCCCCTCCGGACAAGAAATGCAATCGTAACAGCAAACTGGCTCTCCTTCTCGAGCCCTCTTGACAAATCCAGGATGACAACTTTCCATACATTCAGATTGAGGAAAGGACTGAGCAGGAAAAAAACAAGATTGCCAAAGGAAATGTGTGAGGACTCTCTGTCCATGGAAAATGGAGGTAAAAATGGATATTAGACAAGATATTAGATATTAGCCTCTGGTCTTCACTTAAGTAAATACAAAATCTCTCACTATTTCCAAATGGTTGGAGATATAACTTCTGGAAGATTCTTCCTTTAGTTCCTCTCTTTTGCTTTTGGCATCTCACATTGCCACAAAAAAAAAAAAAAGGACTTTATTAAATAGAAAAGTCTGGAGAGATGGAACCAGTGGTGGGATTGTACTGGTTCTGTCCAGTTCTATAGAATCGGTTATGATTCTGCGCAGTTTGGAGAACTGGCAAATCGCACCACTAACTGGCCCCATCCCTCTCCACCCGCCCCTCCCCTCCGTGCCCAGTCAGGTTTTTTTTTTCCGTAAATTTTATTTGAGTTTTCACAGAGAGAAAAAAATACAAATAAAACATCTTTTTTGAAAGTAGCATAATCCTGGGTTACATTCTTTGTACAGACACAAAATCAGGTTCATGCTGATTTTTATATTCTATTCCATATCTTATTACTATTTTACATTTTCTGCATAGCTTCTCCCCTCTTTTAATTTTCTCAATTTTATTTTAATTATCTCATCTCAATTCAAATCATTGTATTTATATTTTTTGTCTGCCCTGTTTCAATTATCTATTATCTTTTCTCATTAAACAAAATTTCTCCTGTAGTTACTGATTGGAGTATGACGCCTTTATATCTTTTCCCTAAACTTGTAACATTCAATATAATACATAACTTCCATTCGGATTCTGCTTGGTACATTCTTAAAATACACACTGTATTCTTAAAAAAAGAAAAAATTATAAATGTATATAATTAAAACAACACATTCCATTCCAATTCAATTCTATCATTAATATTAATATTCATTAAAATCTTAACTTCTTTAACATTACTTTTCAATTAAATATCATACTTCTATGGGAACAATTACTAGCTTTCCATAATTAATTCCCTCCCCTTCACTTATATTTTATAAAACATTAACTAATTAAAATGTTCCTGTTCCTTCCTAATTCAATTTTCTCATTTATTTTATTTCACTTATTTTATTCACAAATATTTCACTAAATTACATTAACTATTTTATCCCTCATTTTAATCTTACATTGTTTCCAATTTTCTAAAGTTATTTCTCTTACTAATATAACAATACAATCTTATGTACCTTTACAGAATCCCTTTTTCAGATTTTCACCCATGATCTCTAAATAGGTCCTGTTTCTCTACATCTTGTTCTGGTCCTTTGTAACTTCTTATCCTTTCCTTCTTCCCTCTCTTCTTCTCTCTCCCCTTTTTACCCCCTTGTCTACCTCTATTTCTCTCTTCTTTATTCCCCTTTTCTGTTGCGTTCCAATATTATACTTATTTTTCAAATTATTTTTCTTTTCTTTGGTTGTTTTTTTAAGTCTTAAATTCTCCATTCTCTTTCCCCCCTTTCCTTTTTCTTCCCCACATAAAATTACTTGTTCATTAAAGATGGCTTCTTCTTTGTCCCAGTCTTCTTGTTTTGCAGTCGTTTCATGTTGTTTCTCATAGTTCCAAATCTCCATTTCTAAGAATTGAAAAACGAAGCCAAAAGAACCCTTCCCTTCTTGTGCATCTTCTTTGTACTTTTTAAGTTCCATTTTCAATTCACCCAGAAGTGGTGCCATTGTATAAATTTTTAAACAACCACCCGATTGATTTTAGTCATTCAAATATAATAACCAAGAATCCAAAGATCACCAAATAATCCAAATACACGCAAGCTGTTTCTTTTTGCTCTTTTTTTTCACTTTCGCTTCCTGGGGTTACTATTTAGTTGCAAAGTTTCAGTTAAAATGTATCTTTTAGAAGTCTTGTTGAAGTTTTAATGTAGATTCTTTTTAATTCCAGGCAGTCTCCTCCCTCTTCCAGATCCTCCCCTTATTCTTTTTCTCTCCCTTCCTGCTTATGAAAAAGAAAGTTTTTAATGTCCCGAAATCTTTATTATCCCTTTCGCATTTTGTTTTATTTTCAGCTTAATTGCCTATTGATGTCAAAGCGGATTTTTCCGATTTCTTATTTAAGTCTCTTAGTTGTCAGTATTGGGAAGGAGAGAGAAGAAAAGCCAAACCTATCCCTTTTCACTTTCCTTCGCTGCTTCCGATTCTTCTTTGGGAGCGATGTTGTTTTTTGCAAGTTTAAATTCCAGGGCACCTTGGTTGTTGCTTTTACAATTTAACCCGGTCAGCCAAAACTTTCACTTCTTATCTTCCTCCTGCACATTCTTTTCCAGTCGAGTTCTTTGTGGTGGCCATTTCTGACCACCGCTGCAACCGCCTTCGGGAAAGGGAGTAATGGCCAGCTGAGCGGCTCTCCTGAACTCTGCTGGTGGTCTCCCCCCTCTTCACCACCTCTACGGGGTGGCTTAGCCCCGAAACCAGCCGGCTCGGGGCGCTCCAGCGGCGAGCCCAGACAGAAACCACGCACGTTCGCAGATTTCTGCCTGTCGCCGAAGCCCTTCAAACCGGAAGTCCAATGCCCAGTCAGTTCTTATCGCGCATGCATGGCATCGCCTGCAGCCTGCTTTTGCCCACTCACCAGGCCAGCCATTGCTGCATGCCTTCCGCTGTGGCCCTGCCTGATCTCCTTGGGTGAGTGAGGCTCTGCAAGCTCTGGGGTCCAGATGCCTACCTGCCACTACCAGTCACCTTTACCCCCCCATCCAACTTGCCTTTTGCTGCCACCACCCGCCGCCCTAACCCCCAGCAGATAAGGCCCAGCAGCTGCGGTGAATCCAGGCGGGGGGCGAGATGCAGACTGGTGGGGACCAGAGCTACATTTCACTGTACTGGAAGACATGTGGAGAGGCTCATGTTCTCCTACTGCTGGGAGAGCAAGAGAGTCTTTCCCGGCACAGCTCTGGGTGGCAGAGAGAAACAGGATTCAAGCAGGCTACTTCTCTGCCGCCCAGAGCCGCCTGTTTCCCTATTGGAGAGGAAGTTGCAAACTTTTCGCTGTGCCAGGAAAGACTCTCTTGCTTTCCCACAGCAGGAGAACATGAGCCTCTCCACATGGGATAAGCTGGGATTCACGCAGCTGCTGGACCCTGCTGGTGGTGAGGCAGAGGTGTGGGGGAGGGAGACCAGAGAGCATGGCCCATTTGCCTACCATCCCTTCCCTCTCCCGCATGCAGCCCCATTGTTGGACCCAGAATAATCACCCCTGGTTGGCCCTGCCACGCCCACCTGGTTGCACCCATGTAGGCAACAGGCGTTGTCATTTCGAAGTTGAGGGAGAATTTGGGGAAGGAGGTGGAGGGTCCTGCAGTGGCTGGTACAGGAGTACCATTGAGAAGCAGGGAAGTGGCCTTCTAGTGGTCCGACCTGGTGTTCAGGCTGGAGGCGGGCCACGGGAAGTCAGAGCACCGAGGGAAAGGGGGATTGCCAGGGGAGCTGCCCTCTCCTAGAAGAATTGGGACCATTGGGGTAGTCCTAGGAATTGGGTGAGTCGAGCCGCAGCTCCTTGCCTTCTTAGCTCAGGGAATGGCCGCTTTCTGCAGGAGGGGGACTGCGGAGGGAGTAGGTCTACCGGAGTGACTCTTCCGGTGTCTTCGCCGGATTATTTGGACACATACAAGCGAGCGCAGTTAAAGGCACTGCTGTTGCATGTGAGCTCAGGCCTCAATCCACAGCTCCGTAAAGCCAACACCAAAGAAGTGGGCGATCAGGTGAACCTGTGGTACAATTCTCACTCGGATCTCGGCCACTCCAGGCCATCCGACCTCAAAGCCCTTTAGGAGCCACCGTTCCCAGGTTTCTACTCGCCTGTGCTTGGTCGCCCCCTCTTCACCTTGATGAAGCGGCTGGCCCTGCCCCTCACCCTCCCCTCCCTTGCCTGGCCTAAGAAGGTGAGGGTGACAGTGGGGGATAGCGAAGCGGCCAAGTCCCTATCTTCCCAACTCTCTCCCACTCTGTGTGTGTGTGTGTGTGTCTCCCTGAAAGCTGCGGCATGGCCAAGCCAGCAAGCTCTCCTTGGCGCTCTTCACTACTTCTTTCATTTCTTCTTTTTGGAATCCAGACAGGCTGAACAATTGCCAGACCACTGTGGAAGCGTCCCTTCGGGCGACATTTCTCCTCCTCCTCCTCTCATAACCGGCCAGGAGGGTGCATGCGCACGGGGAGATGCTCCTCAAACAAATGCCAAAGCACAGCAAAAACGGGTAGAGGGCAGGTGGCTGCTCACTTGAGGAGCGAGCGTCTCCCCACACAAGTGAACCCTCCTGATCCATCCACAGCTGCCGGGTGTGAGAGGAGGAGGAAGAGGAGGAGGAGGAGGATTGCCCAAATGGACGCTTCCACCGCGGTCTGGCAATCATTATTCAGCCAGTCTGGATTCAAAAAAGAAGAAATGAAAGAAGTAGTGAAGAGTGCCAAGGAGAGCTTGCTGGCTTGGCCATGCCACGGCTTTAGGGAGACACACATTCACAGATACACACACACACACAGAGTGAGGGAGAGAGAGGGGAAGATAGGGACCCGGCCACTTCGCTATCCCCCACTATCACCCTTACCTTCTCGCACTGCTCCATTTTGTGAACCATCTATGGTTGAGTATCTCCTTCAAACTGGTGAGAAACCCACAAGGGCTGGAGAATGTGTCACTAAGATCTCCAGGTTTGTTTGCTCCTCGTGCCCAAACTAGCAAAGAAAAAAGGGAATTCTGTTGACCAGGGCCTGAATTCAGATGAATTTGAATCATGATTGGGTGGAGGTTCTTTTGGTCCCATTGGGAGAGAAGCTTCGTCCTGCTTGGGGAAAAGTGTCCCCTGGGGAGGTTCTTAAAGAGACCAGACCTGGTCAGACTTATCCATGCCTCTCTTTTACACACACACACACACAGGGGGTGGGGGGGAGTTAGAGAAAGAGATACGGGGGGAGAGAGAAAAACAGAGGGAAAGAGTGAAATAGAGGGAATGAGAGAAGAGGAAGAGAGAGAAGAAAGAAGAGAGAAAGAGAAAGAAAAGAGAGAAAGGAAGCAAAAGGAAGAAAAGGGATAGACAAAGAAAGGGAGAGATGGAAGGAAGGGACAAAAAGAAAGGAAGAGATGGAGAATGGAGAAAGTGAATGATATATATGAATGGATAGATAAATACATGGAAGGAGGGAGGGAGGGAGAGAGAAAAAAGGAGAGGAAAGAAGGACACAAACCCTGGCTTCAGAAGACTATTTGCAGCAGCACAGCAATCTAGGGCTGGCCTGCAAGGGATCTTGGAGGTCATCTAGTCCAACCCCCTGCTCCAGCAGGAGATCTTTACAGAATCAAAGAATAGCAGGGTTAGAAAGCTGTGTGTGTGTGTGTGTGTGTGTGTGTGTGTGTGTGTGTGTGTGTGTTTATGGTTGTCAAAACTCCAAAAACAGGTCAAGGAGCTCTGGGGAGATCAGTCATAAATTAGAACACTTGCTAAGCAACTGGCCATTAAGCAAGGACCATTTGTATTTGGTTTGCCAGTCACTTGACCACCAAGCCACACCCACAAATTAAGCCACGCCCACAGAACCGGTTGTTACAAAATTTGAATCCCACCCCTGGATGGAACTGAGAAAAGATTTCAGCATTAAGTGATAACCAGTCGGTTTCTTCTCATGACCCCATTCACACGAATTTCTCCCCTCTTCTTACACCCATAATGTTAAGGTGTGATATCAGAACAATCTTGATAATTTCAGGCGAACTGAAAGCCTTGGAGTTGCTTCCTAGGAGCAGAAGGCCCATTGCTCCGTCCCAGGGAGAGTGAAAGGGAGGCATGGAGAGGTCTGGCCAGGTCCGGTCTCCTTAAGAGCCTCCCAGATTATGGAGCTGCCCCTTCAGGGGACACTTTTCCCCAAGCAGGACGAGAGGAAGCTTCTTTCCTCCAATGGGGCCAAAAGGATCTCCGTCCAATCACGATTCAATCCCATCCGATACAGTCCAAGCCTGGATTCAGGCCCCGGTCAGCAGAATTGCTGCCTTCGTTGCTATTCTGGGCACAAGGAGCAAACCACCAGAAGCTACTAGCAACACATTCCCCAGCCCTTGTGGGTTTCTCACCCATTTGATGGAGACCCTTAATTGTATGTGGTCCACAAAATGGAACAATATCAAAGCCTCCCAAGCAGCCTAAGGGAAAAAATCCGGTTTCTACTGCCCAGATTCAATTCTCGGTGAAGGTCAACCACCTTTGGGGAATAGCATCAGCCCTCTTGAAATGGGACCTCAGGCTTTGGAAAACAGAGAGAAGACAGCAAAACTTTCTCCTACCTTGTTGAGCACCTTTAGCCGTGAAAGAACATCTTGGTTGATATAAAGTCTCCGTCTTACAAAATACGCCACAGTCTCTTCCCTGGGATCATCCCTGGGAAGAACCAAGAAGCCCGAAATGAGCAGATCTGCTGCTACCTTTCCATTTGGGTCCATGTAGAGTTTAAGGTCTGAAATATTGACAAACTCATTCTTCTCCAGGAAAGGATGGAACTAGAATGGGAATATGCAGCAATTTTAAAAGCAGAAAACTTTGTTTATTATCCCAGACGTTTTTTCAATATTTAATCTTTCTTCTGTAGTTGTCTAATTTACAGACATGCTTCATTAGGAAAATGGGTGTTACCACTATCTTACAAGTGAAGGGAAAAAGTTCACAAAAATTTGTCGATCATATTTTGACAATATAGATTTTGACAAAATATAGTTGAACAACAGAAAAAAGGAGATTTATGAACTCCCTGAAAGCAACAGGTTGCTTATCAGAAACATGGATTTGTCAAGAAGAAAATTGTCAGGGTAATCCTCTCCCAGGAAGCCTAGACAGGAAACCTGAGCTAGGGCCCACTTCGCTGTAATGCTGCACTGACAGGATTTGGGGAGTCAGAAAGTACAAATCTCCCACCGACCCTTTTTTTATGCAGCTGTAGGTGTCCTCATCTGGTCCTTCCCCAGGCAGAATCTCTCCTCCACCCCTCAAAAGTCATTCCCTCCTATCACTGCCCTTTCTAAATGGATCGTGGGAAAGTGGGGGATATAACTCATGTGCTCTATGCAAGTTATCCTCACATATTATTTCATTTCCTAAATACATTATGGAAATACTGCTGATATAACTTGATCTCAGGAAAGAGTAACAAACAATTTTGTGATGTGATCAGAAACCCAGTTAAGTGAGGGGTGGATGGTATGATAATTAAGTGGATAAAAACTGATTTAAAAATGGTACTCCAATTTTTTGTTTTTTTTAATCTTTGTCATGAAAGTGGGAAGATACAACATTTTGTCATTAAGTTATCAATTTTTCTATATTGTCATTAATTTGATAAATCGCTATTATACAAGATTTATAACAATTCTCAGGCAAATATACTTTTATGTTTTTTAAACATTACCAACTTTCTGGAAAAATATTTGTGATTTCCTCCTAGAAACAACCGTATGACTAAAAAGCAGTCGAAAACTATCTGGGTTTTAGGATTTGATAAATTATAGTATCTCATATAAGAACATTAATGATGCACTGGATGAAGGATTGTGCCAAGCTTGATAAGTATGTAAGGGAGCCAGTTTGCTCTACTGATTAAGCATCCAAAGTAGAAAGCAAGAGGCTGTGAGTTCAAGTCCGGCCTTGGTCATGAAGCAGACTGGGGGATTTGGGGCCAGTCTCTCAGCCCAACTCAACTCACAGGGTTGTTGTTGTGGGGGAAATGAACACACAACTACTCATTGATACTCAGCCCCCGTGGCTTCTGCAGGGAAGGGCTTTTAATGATGGAGGATGAATTAGTGCACTTAGTGAACTCAAACAAGGTCTCAAAGATCTGGAAATCCAACAAGATGGGGCTGCTCTTCCCAAGAATGTTTATTTGAGTAGCCTTTAGAGCAATGAGATATTTCTATCAAATAACCGTGCCAAAAGTCCAAAGGGAATTAACCTCCGAGAGCTGCAACGGAGTTCCCAGAGCAGTTTCAGGGGGCTGATACAAAGAAAGAGCACCTGAGCTGAGACTGGGCCCCTGAGGACAAGGGGCCACTTGAATTGCAGCTCACGCAGAGGTGGTATTCAACCAGTTCTCACCGGTTCAGGTGAACTGGTGGTGACCCCTGGTTGGCCACGCCCCCGAACCGGGTACCCCGCTTGTCCCAGTCACTCTCCTAGCTTTCCCTACCACGTGGTGGCTGTGGCGCAGATCGGGCAGATGTCCCAGAGCTGTTGCACATGCGCACTGTGTGTGCAGCAGTGCGTGCAGGGTTGCCATCTGGCTGTTTTTCCGGCCAAATTCGAGAAATCTGGCCGTATAGATGTCTGCTTGGCCGTGAGAAAAATGATGTCTCCGGCCATATATATTTGGCTGGAAATTTGGCAGCGCCAGTCAGCGGCCTGAGGGAGAAAGGAATGTGGGGTGGGGAGAAAGCTCGCCTCAGCGGCTCCACCACGAAGCGCCTCTTTCTGGCGCGCCTCGCCTCGCCGCCCATTATATTTGCGCTTTGTGAAGGAATCCTAAGGGAATCCTTAAAATACCCCTCCAAAAAATAATAATAATGATAAAAATAAATAAATCATGCGCTTTGGTTCCTTGGCTTGCTTGCCCCTTGGCCAAGGACCACGCCCGGTCTGGAGCGGCGTCCGAGAGGGAGATTCCTGCCCAATTAAGTGCGCCCAACCCTCCGTACAAAAGCAAAAAATAGACCGCTCCGCCTCTCGCCGGAGCCCAGAGGGGTCCCTATTGGAATAAACTCGCAAGATTTCGGGTTGTTTTTTTTTCTCGCCCTCTGCATGTATATATCCGGACCTAGACTGTGTTGTTTCCCTGTGTCATATAATCTATAAATGTGGGTATACGCATAATTTTGTATTTTTATTTATTACTTTATTTTAGTGGTACTACCTGATACAAGCCATGAAATAAGACTTTAGGGTATAGCGTTTTGCTTATCTTGAGTTTATCAAGAGTTTTAATTTGTATGAAGGGTCTTTATTTGCATTTCAATTTATATTTTGTACCAAATGGTACAAAGTTGTGTTTGGTTGGTCTATCTAGGCTGTGATGTTTCTCCATGTCATATAATATATGTGGGTATACGCATAACTTTATATTTATTTTATCATCTTTAACGCATGTGGGAAAAAGGAAGAAATCTCGGTCGCCTTATTTGGAGAGGCACCCTTTTCCCCCTTGGCTGGAACCTCGGCGGCTTTTTCTCCCTCTCTCATCTCTTTCGCTCTCTTCTCCTCTCCCGGTTGTTTTGGGCGGCAACTGCCTTTGCCTCCGCCTTTCATCACGCACCCTCCTCCCCGGCTGACAGCTCCGCCGCTGCCGCCGCTGCCGAGCCATGGCCCTAGCGCCCCTCCGGCACCCCGGACAAGCACAGGGCTTCTTTCGGGGGCTCCCGCGAGGGGTCTGGATCGGGATCTGAGCACCTTCATTCCACCCCACTCCAGCTTTCGGCTCACACGCCTCGCTCTCGCTCTCACTCCCTTTCCCCTCTGCCTGGAGCTGCGCCTTGGATGCGCCCCGCGAGAACCTGCCCCACCCCAACCTTCGTGCAAGGGGCGCCGCTTGGGGAACGAGAGAGAACAAGCCAGCGAGGAGGAGAGGCAGGCACGAAGCAGAGCGCGGGAGCGGGAGGTGCCAGAGGAGATGGGTGAGTGCCCCTTGTCACGATATGCCTGCAGGAGCCCCTCAGGCCAGCTGAGCCGGGAGCCGCCATTCCCATTCCCTTCTACTCTCCCGTGCTTGGTCAACGCCTCTTCACCTTGCCTGAAGCGTCTGGCCCTGCCACTCACCCTCCCCTCCCTCACCTGGCCTGAGAAGGGAAGGGGGATGGTGGGGGATAGCGAAGAGGCCGGGTCCGTATCATCCCCCCCCCCCACCACTCTGTGTCTCTGTGTGAGTGTGTGTGAGGCAGAGAGGGGGGGCAAGAAAAGAAAGAAAGAAAAAGCAAGAAAGAAAGAGGGAGAGAAAGAGATATAAAAAAGAAAGAGAAAGAGAAAGAAAGAGCAGGAGAATGGAGAAAGTGAATGAGATATATGGATGGATAGATAAATACATGGAAGGAGGGAGGGAGAAAAAAAGGAGAGGAAGGAAGGACACAAACCCTGGCTTCAGAAGACTCTTTGAAGCAGCACAGCAATCTCGGGCTGGCATGCAAGGAATCTCGGAGGTCATCTAGTCCAACCCCCTGCTCCAGCAGGAGATCCATACAGAATCAAAAAATAGCAGGGTTAGAAAGCTCTGTGTGTGTGTGTGTGCGTGTGTGTTTGTGTGTTTGTCTTTATGGTTGTCAAAACTCCAAAAACAGGACAAGTAGCTCTGGGGAGATCAGTCATAAATTAGAACACTTGCTAAACAAATGGCCATTAAGCGAGGACCAATTGTATTTGGTTTGCCAGTCACATGGCCACCTGGCCAAGCCCACTCAGTCACATGGCCACAAAACCATGCCCATCTGGTCACGTGACCACCAAGCCACGCCCACAAATTAAAGCCATGCCCACAGAACCAGTAGTAAAAAAATTTGAATCCCACCAGTGAGTTCACAGCCTGCTATGCGGCATCTCCTATCAGGACTCAGGGATTCACTTTGTGACGCCTCTCCTAATAAAATATCCGGGAAATACGGAACTCTTTTACGTGCAACTGCAGTTATCAGATCAGTAGGAAGGAGTTTCTCTGAATGGGGCAAAATTCTGTTCTGCTGTAATGCAAAATTATGTATTTATTTATTTAGGACATTTATATTGCCACATATTCGCACATGACTCAGCATTAGGCAGACTCTAACTGCCCATTGACTGTCGTTTATTTTTATTTTTCTCCATTATTATTAATATTAATTGTAATGCTGGTCTCTGACTGTACTAAAAGTGGACTGGATGAAGGAGGAAGCTGTGTTGGAGACATTTGCCATCTTGAGTTATTTGTAAATAAATACATGTTTATGAAAACAATCCCAAAATCGTACTTGACTGCAACCTGAAACTGAGTCTTGAGAGAAGACAAGGAGGAGATTATGAGAGCAGCTTCTCCAACTTGCAAAATCTCTCAGTTGGACAAGGGAGGATTCAACACTCTTCCAATGACTGAAAGAGGTGTTGGGAGTTAAAACCCTTCTCATTCCTAGGAAAATGAAATAGTTTAGGATATACTAAAAAGGGAGAATATATTTCCCCTAGAAAGAAAAGTAGAAACTCAGAGAGGCTGAAACTCAGCCCCTCTCCCACGTTTGCTAATGGACCATTACTCTGGCCTTGGCCAGTCTATTTTATATAACAAAGATCTACTCCAGGTAAAGC
The DNA here is from genome assembly GCF_049901735.1 of Notechis scutatus. NCBI lineage: Eukaryota > Metazoa > Chordata > Lepidosauria > Squamata > Elapidae > Notechis > Notechis scutatus. The sequence continues at coordinate 126,912 of NW_028263162.1, forward strand.
TATAATAGGAATTGCCCAAAGCCCTTTCATTACATCACCATCCAGGCAGGCTCAACCAAGCCTGGGACTCAGGACAGCCTATAAAGTTGGCCCTGCATGGCCCCATGGGAGTCTGACAACCGATCAGAATACAAGCTCAAATTCAAATCCCAACAGAAGGCATAAAACAGTTGCACTCTCAGCATCTCAGCCCTTCTTTCCTCAACCAAGGCATGTGCTCCTGTCCACCATTAAACCATCTTCCAAGCAGTCACCATGTTTCCAGCGTCTTTCTTCCCCACTTGGAACTGAACCCAGAAGGAGATTTCTTCTAACAGAGGCTAGACAGAAACTTCAGATCTGCTCCCTGTTATTCCGGAGCGTCAGACAGGAGCAATTAGATGGTGCAAATCGGTTAACCATTTGTAGCACAAGAAGGTTGAGATGTTCTCCTCCTTCTCCTTTGGGTTCCTTCTCCAAAGGATCTCAGATTAATGGATCCTTATCAGGAGCCCCCATACCTGCCACGGCTGCAGCCTCGGAGCCCCCAAACTCTTTTCTCCCTCCTTCCTTCCCCTCCTCGATCTGGAGGAATAAGCGGCATTCATGGCCTGGGCCAGAGTCTGAATGATACTGTAGCGATGATGGTCATTTAGGATCCGTTTCCTGTTCCTTTTCTCCTGGGTCTCCAGTGGGGCTTTCTGGGTGCATCTTCTGCGGCCTTTGACAGAAAAGACGTGATTGGAAAGGGAACAGCGAAAATAATGATCTTGAAACGGATCTTCCACAAAGAAATAAGGTTTAAAGGCAGCATCTGTTGGCCTTTTTCTTCTCAGATAAGCAAAGTTCCAAATACTATGGATGTATTTGAGAAATATGTGCTTCTTTATTGTATACACTGCAAAATTTGTGAGGATCCAGACTTTCCCTTCAATGGGTCCTGGCAAATGCAGAAGTGCTAAATGGAAAGGAAAAATTCTGTTCCAGATGGGAAAAAATTCCATAAAGTGAACAAACACATTGATTTGTCTCCACTTAGAGAGGGCCTCCCTGAGGGGGACTACATGTCCAGTTGTTGTGAATCGTTGTGATATAACCACACAAATTCCATTCCTGACAAGCATCGGAGGGAAAGTCCTCATGAAATTCTCTCCCTTCTCTGTGTCTGAAGCAAAGAGACCAATCAGGGTCCATCTGAAATGGAGGAGCAGCTGGATGATTGCTTGGTATTGGAATCCTTCTTTGGGGAGCAATGGGTGGAAAAAAGGGAATTTGCTTTTATCACTCAGAGCCTCTGAAGGAATTAGAGCAGTGAGCTGAAAAAGTAATGAAGAATAATATTTTATAATGTGGTCCCGATCAACTCCAAAATATTAGTTATTGACAAACCCAATTTTGTTCTGATGAACATATTAGAATAGTTTGTTCCTTAGTCACGGTTTAAATATTTAAGACAGTTAAAATATTTAACAAGATCGTATATAAAAATGGAACGCAAAATCATATTAAATAAAAAACAATTTAAAATGCAATGTGAATTTCTGTGTCACCCCTACAATTCCAACTATTAGATTCAAATTAGCAGATGTCAGATACAATGTTTGGATCTAAGATATAGGGCAGTTTTATATGCTATTTCTGACTACTGAAACCTCTTTCTCAGCTTCTATATACCAAATTCTTTGTGGAACAATTTTTCAGCTTCTTCTCCTGATGTACAAGAGACTAAGAGACTGCAATTCCTAACACAAATTGTCAGTTGTACAATCCAATAAGTCTTTAATTGAAATTTTGCCTGTTTTGGGAGTCGCTTTAATTTTAAACCAATAATTATATACCCTGAATTTATACAAAGTAGAAATGTTATAAATTCATAACTTACTGTACCTCCGAGGGCAGGAGCTGAACTCCTTTTATCCATCCCAAAGATACTCTTCAGATCCTGTGATCTCAATAATTTTTTATACATAGACAGGACTATTGCCAACTTGATTCCAATTGGATAAGGCAGATATTATTGATATGTGAAAATGAACATGCTAATGGAGGACCTTAAAACCTGGATAGTTTTTCAATAATTGAATATTCAGTAGAATATCCTCTATAGGGACCTTATGGCTCTTCAGTCCTTTAATGGTGAATTTGAAGATGAACATAATCGACTAAAACATAGTTGTTAGGTTCCCTAATATTCTGAAAAACAGCTCTTGAATTCTATGAAGATATTGGATCTGTTGTTTATCCCCACCACCCCTCTCACCTTAGATAGAGAAAAACACACACAAACCTGTGGGACTTTGTAGGTGCCTACAAATGTTGACATCTGGATGGAGATGTCCCTGGCAGCTTTAACAATCAGAGTCAGGAGGTTGTCCTTCCTCCCACAGCCGTAGTTGGGGACATTGGCTTCTCCAGTAGAAAGCATGTCCAGCAAGGCATCTGAAGTGCGTAAAGGGCTCAAATGGTTTTCATGGATGTTGTAGCCAAGTGTGAGATTGTGCAGGAGCTGGGAATTCCTGCTGACCATTTGAACAGCAAAAATTGATTTTAGGATATTTGTTAGAGCAGAACTCTTCCTATTGTAAAAACAATATTCATGTTATTATATTCAATAGCAACAACAAATATTTTTAAAATATATAATCCTTCACAAACCTACTAAGCCTTAGGCCAACATTGATCCAAATCGAATGATCAATTATGCAAATGAGAAAGGCAACTACAATTGTTTCAATTGCTACTTAAACAAAGGTGTTCAAGTGATGAACTTGGGAATGAACCGAGAAAGGAAAATCAACTGGATTTCATTCAGGTTATTTTAAAGTTCCATCTTTGGATTTTACTCTCTTCCACAAAGTAAGGCAAAAGAGGGAAGCCGTGGAAATAAAAATCATTCAGGAAATTAGACAGGTCCTGAGGTACAAAAATAAGTGAAATAAGAAGAAAAGGAGAGTGTTAGAATTGCACATGGAGGGAGTGCAACTCCATCACCCTGCATGACTTACGAAGGAGAAGGTATAGAAGGAGGGTGGTTGAAAGGCCACATTATAGGCGACACATATGTTTCAGTTATGACCACACCAATGAGATGGTCTCCAGGCCTGTAAAAGCTCCATGGATTGTTCTCATCCTGGTGCTCCAAACTCAATGGGCATTTCCTTCTCAGCTTCCCACAGACTGATGGGGACACCAGCAGCAGCAGAAGCAGAAGCAGGAGGTCCATCATTCGTGGCATTAATCAATCCACTTCCTGTTTCTAACACAAACAACAGGAAAAGTTGGAAAAATAAAAAGACTCTGAGAAGTGCCAGTGGCTTTCCTGATCTAAACAGAGAATCACTCAGTTTCATCTGCAAAGGAGAGAAAGGTGCAATCAAGAGCCTGTACCTGTCCCAAAACTTGGTCCCAGAGAGCTTCATCCAAGGAATTTATCCTTTTCTGATACAAGATCCTTTGCATGTGGCTTCAGTCTAATGCCTACATCAAAGTCAAAAACTGGAGATGTCGCATCACAGGTCCCAAAGGCCACAATTACAGCAAGAAGCAACTTCTCCTCTTGGGATCCTGAACTTTTTCTGGGCTCCATCTGCAGAGGAGAGGCTGGAATAAAACATGTTAGTAAAAATTACAGATACAGCCCTGGGATCATTGTTCTGTTGTGGTTGTGGTCCTTCCTTCCTGTCAGGGCAAGTCCAGAAAGTGATGCTGGGGAAGACAGTTCAACACCCAGGAAATTGACTTCTGCTGTCCTTCAACATGGCCTCTTGTCTCCAGAGATTGCTGGGGAAAGTCATTCAGAGCTGTGGAGTTTGGTGACACTTCAAGTTAATGCCATTTAACTGTAGTGTTGCCTGTCTTCTAATGGCAATCAGCACCCTTGATCTCTGCCCAAGGTTAAGAGTAGGACCTGTTTGGAATTTTGTTTTATGTCATAATCCCATATATTGATCTTAATTGCAGTCGGTTTTAAAATTGCTTGTGCCTGAAGTGAAATTTCATTTCCCATCTTTTCTAGCAATATTAATTTTGAGATAAAAGCTCATTAAGAAGCAGGAAAGTGACAACTTGTGGACTAGATCATTGGGTAAATAGGGAGAAAGTTATAGAATGGATGGAATTTTTTATTTTTATTTTCTTGTTATTCCTGTGTTATCTTACCATGTTCCTATAATATACCAAGATTCTTTATATATTGATTTTTCTTATTTTTTTAAATAAAGAATGGACCGTAAGTTCTGCAGGTGCTATCTATCCATCCCTATCTTTCTTTCTTTCTTTCTTTCTTTCTTTCTTTCTTTCTTTCTTTCTTTCTTTCTTTCTTTCTTTCTTTCTTTCTTTCTTTCTATCTATCTATCTATCTATCTATCTATCTATCTATCTATCTATTGATCGATCTATCTCTTCCATCTATCTATCTCTATCATCTATCTATCTATCTATCTATCTATCTATCTATCTATCTATCTATCTATCTATCTATCTATCTATCTATCTATCTATCTATCTATCTATCTATCTCTATCTGTCTGTCTGTCTATCATCGATCTATCTGTCATCTATCTACCATTTTTCTCACAAAATAAGGCTGGGCCTTATTTTTTTTTGACCCCCGAAGAAACGGCTAGGCCGTCTTTTCAGGGGTGACTTAATTTCCTCCCCCGCCTAGAGCGGCCCATACGCATGTACCTCTCCACGAGGCCATTTCTATCGACCGACAAAAGCTCCTCGAAGGCAGAGTCCCCAGCCGCTTGGGGGCGAGGCATGGCTGCCCGTGTCCTCTCGCCATTAGGCAGTGTCTTTCGGGCGATGGAAGCTCCCCAAGGGCAGTCACCAGCCACTTCAATCGGCCAGTAGAAGCGGCCTCGGGGCTTCCATCACCCGAAAGATACTGCCTAATGGTGAGAGGACATGGGCAGCCACGCCATGCCCTGAAGGGGCTGGGGACTCTGCCTTTGGGGAGCTTTCGTCGGCCAATAGAAGCGGCCTCGTGGCGAGGGGAGTGTGTGTGTGTGCTCGCCCCAAGGCCACTTCCACCAGCCGATCGAAGTGGCTGGTGACTGCCCTTGGGGAGCTTCCATCGCCCGAAAGACACTGCCTAATGGCGAGGGGACACGGGCAGCCATGCCTCGCCCTGAAGCGACTGGAGACTCTGCCTTTGGGGAGCTTCTATCGACTGATGTTCTATCGATAGATCAGGGTATTCTAGCCTAGGCTACCTGCAGGGCACTCCTAAAGGCAAGTTTTCTGCCCCCACACCCCTGCCCTTCCCCCCCATTTCTCTTCACCTTGTGTAGTTCTATCGAACAATGTGAGAAATTGCGGGGAAACGTATAGTTTAAATAGGCCTAAATTTTGGGGGTGGGGCTTAATTTCACCTCATGCCTAGAAATCATGCTGGGCCTATTGGTGGAGGCCGTATGGTTGGAGAAACACGGTATCTATCTATCTGTCTGTCTCTCTGTATATCTATTTATCCATCCATATCTATCTCTATCTATCTATCTCTATCTATCATCAATCTATATCTACCCATCCATCCCTATCCCTCTCTCTCTCTCTCTCTCTCTATCTATCTATCTATCTATCTATCTATCTATCTATCTATCTATCTATCTATCTCTATACTCTATATCTATTTAAGCATCCATATCTATCTCTATCTATCTATCTATTTCTATCATCTATCTATACCTACCTATGCATATCTATCTATCTATCTATCTATCTATCTATCTATCTATCTATCTATCTATCTATCTATCTATCTCTATATCTATTTATCCATCCATATCTATATCTCTATCTCTCTATCTATCATCAATCTATATCTACCCATCCATCTCTATCTATCTATCTATCTATCTATCTATCTATCTATCTATCTATCTATCTATCTATCTATCTATCTATCTATCTATCTATCTATCTATCTATCTAAATATCTAAATATCTAAATATCTATCCATCCATCCATCCATTCAATTTACTGGCCACCCATCTTGTTACATATTTGCATACTCACCTTGGATTGGTGTCCTGACGGCGGGAAATTCGAAGAGCCATCATTGGTCGCGAGCCGCGAGCAGCCCGCTATAAAGAAGGCTGCCGCGGTTCCGTGGTTGTTCAGTTCTAGAGGAAATAAAAAGAACAAGGGATCAACTGGGTCTTGAGTCGTTATTTCCCACAATGCAACACTGGCGACGAAGGTGGGATACTGAGACAAAGGAGACCAGTTGAGCACGTGGCAACTAGGACCGAGCGAGACAAAATGGCTGGCAACAACTCACCACCCGCACCATTCAACCCAGCAACGGAAGACTGGGAATCTTACATCGACCGATTCCTCATGTTCCTAGAAGGGAACGAGCTCCAAGGAATATCCAAAAATAGGAAGAGAGCCTTTTTCCTCACCCACTGTGGGCCCGCAGTGTTCAAGATGGCAAAGGCATTGGCATCACCCCACGATGTGAAGAAAATGGCGTGGTCGGACCTAGACAAATTACTGCGAGCCCATTATGCACCAACCATTTCATGCCTCATCAAAAGACATGAATTTTATAAGCGCTGTCAGTCTGTGCTCCCTTCACAATCCAAGAAAGAAATACTCAGACTCCATGGGTTAGAGCAAAGTTACCCTTTTACTGAAAAATAAAGCGGAAGCTACAGATTTAATTCCGAATCTGAGGAATTGGCACGCAGATCACATATACAAAGGAATGGAAATGTTCCCACCCCCCAAAGTCCAAATGACTCTTCCAATTAAAAGTTCTGAATACGCTCATGTGGCCATCTTCAGGTGGTGATGAGGCTTCTGTCCGTTGACCTTGACATATTTTGATAAAAGTTTGCAGCTGCGCAAAGGGGATAGAAGCTAGCCAAGAAATGGAAAGTTAAAGACAAGAATTCATATCCCCCTCCCCTTGCTACCCACAGCAAAGGAATGCAAAACACCTCCAGCTTTCTTCCCCTCCAAGTTCCCCCCTCCCTCCGTTGCTAATGACAGCCGAAAGAAATAGTATGGCATAGGAGCAGAGAAGATGCAATAGTTAGGATACAGAAAATATTATAGTTAGGATGCAGAAGATATCTTGAGGCTGACAGCGACAATTTCTCAGATTCGGAATTAAACCTGTAGCTTCCACTTTGATTTCCAGTAAAAGGATAACTTTGCTCTAACCCATGGAGTCTGAGTATTTCTTTCTTGGATCTTGAAGGGAGCACACACTGACATTATTCAGAATCTCCCCATCAGCCCACCCGGAGAAAATATCAACTTTTCTTCCGAGGGGGTTTCACATCATATCATCTCCAGCCAGCTATGAAGATGACCAGGGAGCTGTGGGGGGGCAGCCGATGCTGCTACCAGAGATGCCAGCCGCCGACCTGCTGGCCGACCTGACTCTGGAAGAAACCCCAGCCGAGATGCCCAGATGGTCGTTAGGGGTTGGATGGAGAGACCCTGAAGACCCCCCCTCCTGGGATCACTGTAAGTTGAAGAGGTGCGAGGGAACGGCTGTGGCAAGAGAGGGAGGAGATGGAATGCAGGCTGGATCAAGCCGGGAAATTCCTTATGGATGCTTCTGAGAAGCCCGGCATGGCTCCAAGGTATGAGGGGGAAGGGGGAGCGAGTTCAGCCTGGGGAAGTCGGGCTGCCCTCACCCCCCTAGCCCAGCCTACGCCAGCGCAGCAGCCAGCTGCCGCCCAGGGAGCCCCAGCAATAGGTGTGATCCCTGGGAGATGCAACCTGCCCCCATTAGATGTGAAGTTTGGAGGAAATCCCAAGGGTTTGGGGTTTTTCCTGGTACAAGTCAGGAGCTATATGGCAGAATATGAAAGGGATTTCACCTCTGAAGCAGCCAAAGTGAGATGTGTTACCAGAACCCTGGAGGGGATGGCAGCAGACTGGGTGGTGACTTTGTATAATGATAACTCCCCCCAACTGCGGAACCTCAATGTTTTCATGACTGCATTGAGGAGGAGGTTTGAGGACCCTCTAGCGGAGAGAAGGGCCAGGATCAGAATGAAAACCATAACTCAAGGGGGGAGATCAGTTGCTGACTACACCCAAGAGTTCAGACAGCTGGCATACCACATCCGAGGCTGGTCCCAGGGGGCCCTGATAGAAGCCTACAAAGATGGCTTAAATGAAGATATATACCACATGTGCATCTCCAGAAGGGATCCATATGATCTGCAGTTGTGGTACTTGCTAGCTGAAGAAGTGGAAATAGATCTAGCCCGAAGCAGACACAGAGGAGGCCCCGTATGGAGCAAACTGCTCCCCCGCGTCTCCAAGAGACCCCGAGGGGTGGTGGCAAGAGCCAAATCCACTGCATGTTTTGTTGTGGGAAGGAGGGCTACCGGATTGCGGATTGCCGGGTCAAGCTGGATCCAAAGGGAGTGCGGGGGCCAGGGAGGAAGCCCGAAAACCCCCCAGCCAAGCCTCGCGAAACCAGGCTAAAGATAGAGGAGGTTGTAGAGGTCGCCCCTCCGGCGGGAGAGGAGCTGGGACCTCCGACTCCCCTCGATGAGAGTGAGACCGACTCGGAAGATGACGTCCCGGTAAGTCCTAACCAAGGGCCCATGACCATCCCAATAAAGTTAAGGGTGCCCACCTCAGGGACCGAGGGGGAGATGTTGGCATTATTGGACTCGGGGTGCATGAGGTGCGTGATTAGCATGAAAGTACTCAGGGGCATGGGCATCGGACTGAGAACTTTAAGAACGCCCATATCCTTTTGCCAACTGGATGGATCTGAGGCGGGAGGTTGCCCTGCACATTTCATAACGGAACCCCTAGAGATGACCATGGGAACTCACAGCGAGACCCTGTGTTTTATTGTGGCCCTTGAGATGGAACAGCCTCTAATATTGGGATTGCCCTGGCTTCGGAAGTGGAATCCCCATGTGAATTGGAGAGAGGGGTGGATACAGGTCCACACCAATCAGCAACCGGAAGGGGAGGAGCAATCCCATCCAGAAGGGGAAGAGCAATCCCATCCGAAGTTTCAACGCCCGGCTGAGACAGCTTCCGCAGGTGCCGAACGCGTGGAGGGGGAGGAGAAAATCCCGAAGGAATACTGGGACCTAAGAGAGGTGTTTAGCGAAGAGGCCTCTGAGGAGCTCCCTCCTCATCGGTCGACCGATTGTAGTGTTGAATTTCTACCGGGGGTGACACTCCCAAAACCGAAGCTGTATTCGATGACACCACGGGAGTTGGAGGAATTGAGCTCGTTTATCGACAAGAACTTGAAACGTGGTTTCATCGAACCCGCTAGACCTCGAGTGGCGGCCCCTGTGTTGTTCCGCGAGAAGAAAGATGGCTCCAAACGCTTGGTGGTGGACTACCGAAACCTAAACGCGGTGTCTGTGGAGAACGTGTACCCCCTCCCTCTGATGAAGGACATGTTAGCCCACCTGGCCAAAGGGAAGATTTTCACGAAGTTGGACTTGAGGGAGGCGTACTACCGAATCCGAATTAAAGAGGAAGATGAGTGGAAAACTGCGTTCAACTGCCCGATGGGTTGTTTCCAGTTCAATGTTCTCCCTTTCGGCCTACAGGGGGCACCAGCCGTTTTCATGCAAATGATCAATCAAGTGCTCCACGAACATTTATACAAGGGAGTTCTGGTCTACCTTGATGATATACTTATCTACACGGAGACTAGAGACGAACATGTGAAACTGGTACGCTCCGTGCTGCACAAACTGCGGGCTGCCAAATTGTACGCCAAACTGTCCAAATGTGAGTTCCATCAAAAAAAAATCGACTACCTGGGATATTGTATCTCACCCGAGCGCATTGAGATGGACCCAGAGAAGGTGCGAGCCGTATTGGACTGGGCCCCACCGAGAACCCGAAAACAGCTTCAAAGTTTCCTTGGATTTGCTAACTTTTACCGGCAATTCATCCCGTCTTTTGCTAAAATAGCCATGCCCATCACCAACCTCCTAAAGACAAAGGGGGAAACGAAACCAAAGCCCAGCCAACCATTGAATTGGTCCATGGAATGCCAAGCCGCTTTTGAAAAGCTAAAAAGACTATTTGCTGCAGAATCACTGCTGAAACACCCAGACATGGATGCCCCTTTTGTGATCCAAGCTGATGCAAGCGATGTGGCTGTGGGGGCGGTCTTACTTCAATTAAACGAGAAGGGGACACTACAACCTTGCGCCTATACCTCCCGTAAGTTGACTGACACTGAAAGGAGATGGGCTGTTTGGGAGAAGGAAGCTTTTGCAGTCCATTGGGCCCTACTAACTTGGAGGCATTTCTTGGAAGGAGCGAAGCACCCATTTGAGGTATGGACTGACCATAAGAATCTGGAGGCCTTAAAAACACCTCGGAAGTTATCCCCTAAGCAAGTTAGGTGGGCTCAGTATTTCAAGCGATTCAATTTCTCTTTGAAGTACATACCAGGAGGAAATTTTTTTATGGCAGATGCTTTATCTAGAATGCCTCAATACAACAGTGTTCGTAAAGAAATGATAAGGCCGATCATGTCAACCACACAGCTGGCTGCCCCAGTGGTTACTAGAGCACAAAAGAGGAAGCAAGAGAGGGATTTGTCCAGTGACCTGATGGAACGATTTAAGGAAGCCTTGAAAACGGATGAGTGGTTCCTGGCAAATGCGAATAAGTGCACCGTTCGAGATGGTTTAGCCTGGGTAGGTGCAAAATTGTACGTACCACAAACCCTGAGAAGCCAAGTGTTACAACAAACTCATGACTCCAAGGCAGCTGGTCATTTTGGGTTTGTGAAGACCCTACACCTGGTGAAACGGCAGTTCTGGTGGCCTTCGTTGAAAAAGGACATTGAGACTTATGTAGTGAGCTGTCCAGTTTGTGCCTCAGCCAAAAGACCTGGTAAACGACCAGCTCTGTTGCAAAATGTGGCTAGGCCAACTGCTCCTTGGAAGGAAATCTCCATGGACTTTATAGTAGACTTACCTGAGAGTACTGGGCACACGGTCATCTGGGTGGTGACCGATTTGTTCTCCAAACAAGCACACTTCATACCTTGCTCCAAGATTCCCTCGGCGAAGTCGTTGGCCAGATTGTTCATTATACATGTCTATAGACTGCATGGTGTTCCTGAGCGTGTAGTTTCTGATCGAGGGGTCCAATTTACCTCGAACTTCTGGAGGGAATTTTTGAAGTTAATAGGCTCCACCCAGGGCTTAAGCTTCGCCCACCATCCCCAAACTAATGGGGCCTGTGAGAGAACTAACGGGGTGCTGGAGCAATATCTCAGATGTTACATAAACTATCAGCAGGACAACTGGGCAGATCTACTGCCTTTTGCGGAGGTGGCATATAACAACTCTGTCCACAGCAGTACTGGGTTTACCCCCTTCAAAGTGGCCACGGGGCAAGATTTTGTGCCCATACCTGAACTTCCTCGTGAAAGACCCAATGTCCAGTCGTTGGACGACTGGATATCTCAACTTCAACTCAATTGGCCGGTCGCTCGTAAAGCTTTGGACGAGGCGCACCAGTCTCATAAGAAATTTGCCGACCGGAAGAGAACCCCACAGAAGTCTTATCAAGTAGGCGACAAAGTGTTCCTCTCAACTAAATATTTACAGACCACCCAGAAATCGAAGAAGTTGGGTCCCAAGTATGTGGGCCCTTTCCCTATTGAGCGGATTGTGAATCCGGTGACTGTTCAGTTGACTCTACCAAAAACTCTTCGTCGTATTCATCCAGTTTTCCATGTTAGTTTGTTGAAACCCGAGCATACTTGTACATTGAGACTGACCCAGACCGATCCCCCTGTACCGTTGTTGATTGAGGGTGAACAACATTTCGAGATTAAAGAGATTTTAGACTCTCGAAAATGGAGGGGTCATCTCCAATATCTTGTAGCTTGGAAACATTTTCCTCCATCCTATGCCGAGTGGGTAAATGAGAAAGACATTAGGGCTCCTGAACTGCTCAAGAACTTTTATGCAAAGTACCCTGATAAACCATAGAAATGTATGCAATCGTTAACATATTTTTATGTTATTCTCTCTTACAGGGACTAATGTCCTTTTTCTAGGGGGTCCAAATGTCAGCCTCAAGATATCTCAGCCTCAAGACATCCTATCTACTACATCTTCTCTGCTGCTATGCTATGCTATTCCTTTCGGCTGTCATTTGCAACGGGGGGAGGGAGGACTTGGAAGGGAAGAGACCTGGATGTGTTTTGCATTCCTTTGCTCTGGGTAGCAAGGGGAGGGGGTGTATGAATTCTTGTTTTTAACTTTCCATTTCTTCGCTAGTTTCTATCCTCTTTTGCGCAGCTGTGAAGTTTTATCAAAATATGTCAAGGTCAACGGACAGAGGCATCATCACCACCTGAAGATGCCCACATGATCATATTCAGAACTTTTAATTGGAAGAGTCATTTGGACTTTGGGGGGTGGGAACAATTCCATTCCTTTGTATATGTGATCTGCGCGCCAATTTCTCAGATTCGGAATTAAACCTGTAGCTTCCACTTTGATTTCCAGTAAAAGGATAACTTTGCTCTAACCCATGGAGTCTGAGTATTTCTTTCTTGGATCTTGAAGGGAGCACACACTGACACAGGCAGAGTCCCAAAACAGACAAAATTTTAATTAAAGCTTTATTGAATTGTACAACTGACAATTTGTGTTAGGAGTTGTGGTCTCTTAGTCTCTTGTACATCTTGAGAAAAAGCTGAAAAATTGCTCCACAAAAAATTTGGGACATAGAAGCTGAGAAAGAGGTTTCAGTACTCAAAAATAGCATATAATACTGCCCTATATCTTAGATCCAAACATGTTATCTGACATCTGCTACTTTGAATCTAATAGTTGGAATTGTAGGGGTGACACAGAAATTTACATTGCATTTTAATTGTTTTTTATTTAATATGATTTTGCATTCCATTTTTATAGACAATCTTGTTAAATATTTAACTGTCTTAAATATTTAAACCGTGACTAAGGAACAAACAATTCTAATATGTTTATCAGAACAAAATTGGGTTTGTCAATAACTAATATTTTGGAGTTGATCTGGACCCCATTATAACATATTATTCTTCATTACTTTTTCAGATTGCTTCAGAGGCTCTGAGTGATAAAAGGAGATTCCCCTTTTTCCACCCATTGCTCCCCAAAGAAGGATTCCACTACCCAGCAATCGTCCGGCTGCTCCTCCATTTCAGATGGACCCTGATTGGCCTCTTTGCTTCAGAAAAAGAGAAGGGAGAGGATTTCATGAGGACTTTTCCTCCGATGCTTGTCAGGAATGGAATTTGTGTGGTTATATCACATCGATTCTCAGCAACTGGACAAACAGCACCCCTCAGGGAGGCCCTTTCTAAGTGGAGACAAGTCAATGTCTTTGTCCACTTCATGGAATATGATTCCCTCTGGGACAGAATTTTTCCTTTACATGAAGCACTTATGCATTTGCCAGGACCCATTGAAGGGAAAGTCTGGATCCTCACAAATTTTGCATGGTATAAAATAAAGAAGCACAGACTTCTCAAATACATCCATAGTATTTGGAACTTTGATTATCTGCCAAAAAAAGGGCCAACGGATGCTGCCTTTGAACCCTACTTCTTTGTGGAAGATCAGTTTCAAGATCATTATTTCCGCTGTTCCCTTTCCAAGCACGTCTTTTCTGTCAAAGGCAACAGAAGATGCACCCAGAAAGCCTCACTGGAGACCCAGGAAAAAAGGAAAAGGAAACAGATCATAAATGACCGTCATCGCTACAGTATCATTCAGACTTTGGCCTAGGTCATGAATGCTGCCTATTCCTCCAGATCGAGGAGGGGAAGGAAGGAGGGAGAAAAGAGGTTGGGGGCTCCGAGGCTGCAGCCATGGCAGGTATGGGGTCCCAATAGGGATCCATTAATCTGAGATCCTTTGGAGAAGGAACCCAAAGGAGAAGGAGGGGAACATCTCAACCTTCTTGTGCTACAAATGGTCAAGAGATTTGCACCATCTAATTGCTCCTGTCTGACGCTCAGGAATAACAGGGAGCAGATCTGAAGTTTCTGTCTAGCCTCTGTTAGAAGAAATCTCCTTGTGGGTTCAGTTCCAAGTGGGGAAGAAAGACGCTGGAAACATGGTCACTGCTTGGAAGATGGTTTAATGGTGGACAGGAGCACATGCCTTGGTTGAGGAAAGAAGGGCTGAGATGCTGAGAGTTGTTTGATGCCCTCTGTTGGGATTTGTATTTGAGCTTGTATTGTGATTGGTTGTCAGGCTCCCATGGACCCATGCAGGGGCAATTCTGTAGGCTGTCCTGAGTCCCAGGCTTGGTTGATCCTCGCTGGAGGATGGTGATGGCTTTGGGCAATTCCTATATAGCTTTACCTGGAGTAGATCTTTGTTATGTAAAATAAACTGGCCTAGGCCAGAGTAATGGTCCATTAGCAAAGGTGGGAGGGGGGCTGAGTTTCAGGGGTGGGATTCAAATTTATTAACAACCGGTTCTGTGGGTGTGGCCTAATTTGTGGGTGTGGCTTATTGGTAATGTGACTGGGTGGGAGTGGCTAGGTGGTCATGTGATGGGGTGGGCATGGCTAGGGGGTCATGTGACTGGGTTGGGTGTGGCCATGTGAACATGTGGCTGGCAACCCAAGTTTAAGTGGTCCTCACTTAATGACCAGGTCCTCGCTTCGTGGCCAATTGCTTAGGAAGAGTCTTGCTTCAAAGAGTCTTCTGAAGCCAGGGTTTGTGTCCTTCCTTCCTCTCCCTTTTTTCTCTTTCCCTCCCTCCCTCCTTCCATGTATTTATCTATCCATTCATATATCTCATTCACTTTCTCCATTCTCCCCCTTTCTTTATTTTTCTTTCTTTGTTCCTTTCTTCCATCTCTCCCTTTCTTTGTCTATCCCTTGTCTTCCTTTTGCTTCCTTTCTCTCTTTTCTTTCTTTCTCTTTCTCTTTTCTTTCTTGTCTCTCTCTTCCTCTCTCATTCCCTCTCTTTCTCTCTCTCTTTCTCCCCTCTCTGTTTCTCTCTGTCTGTCTCTCTCTCTGCCTCTTTCCCTATCTTCCCCTCTCCCCCCACCCACTTTGTGTGTGTGTGTGTGTGTGTGTGTGTGTGTGTGTGTGTGTAAAAGAGAGGCATGGATAAGTCTGACCAGGTCTGCTGTCTTTAAGAACCTCCCCAACTATGAACCTACCCTTTCAGGGGACACTTTTCCCCAAGTAGGACGAAGCTTCTCTCCAATGGGACCAAAAGGACCTCCACCCAATCATGATTCAAATTCATCTGAATTCAGGCCCTGGTCAACAGAATTCCCTTGTTCTTTGCTAGTTTGGGCACAAGGAGCAAACAAACCTGGAGCTCTTAGTGAAACCCAGCCCTTCTGGGTTTCTCACCAGCTTGAAGGAGATACTAAATCATAGATGGTTCACAGAATGGATCAGTGGACACTTTCCCAAATCATTCAAAATAATGAAGCCTGTTGCCGACATGGGTGCGATGGGATGGGTGTGGCAGGGCCATCCAGGGGTGATTGTTCGGGGACCAACAAAGGGGCTGCGATCAGGAGAGGGAAGGGATGGCAGGCAGATGAGCCATGCTCCCTGGTTGTCCCCCCACACCTATGTCCCCCACCGGCACGGTCCAGCAGCTGCGGTGAATCCCAGCTAAATTTCGCTGTACCGGAGGACAGGTGGAGAGGCTCATGTTCTCCTGATGCTGGGAAAGCAAGAGAGTCTTTCCCAGCACAGTGAAAAGTTTGCAACTTCCCCTCCAATAGGAAAATGGGCAGCTCTGGGTGTCAGAGAAGCAGCCCGCTTGAATCCTGTTTCTCTCTGCCACCCGGAACTGTGCCAGGAAAGACTCTCTTGCTCTCCCAGCAGTAGGAGAACTCGAGCCTCTCCACATGTCTTCAAGTACAGCTAAATGTAGCTCAGGTCCCCACCAGTCTGCATCTCTCCCCCCGCCTGGATTCATCGCAGCTGCTGGGCCTTCCCTGCTGGGGGTTAGGGTGGCAGGTGGTGGCAGCAAAAGACAAGTGGGAGGGGTAAAAGTGACCGGCAGTGGCAGGTTGGCGACTGGGCTCCGGAGCTAGTAGAACCTCACTCACCCAGGGAGATCAGGCAGGGCCACAGCAGAAGGCATGCAGCAATGGCTAGCCTGGCAAGTGGGCAAAAGCAGGCTGCAGGCGAAGCTGCGCATGCACGATAAGGACTGACTGGGCACAGAGGGGAGGGGCGGGAGAAGAGGGGCAGGGCCAGCCAGTGGTGCGATTTGCTGGTTCTCTGAACTGCGCAGAATCATAACAACCGGTTCTATAGAATGGACAGAACCAGTAGAATCTCACCCCTGGTTCCATCTCTCCAGACTTTTCTATTTAATATAGTCCTTAATAATTTAATAAAATAATTTAATAAAATAAAAACATGGCATTTCCCATCATTCCAGCATTTTTAGGGAGAGGATCAGGCAAACAGGCTGGTGTTTGGTTCCCACAGCTTCCTCCTGACCTCTTTTCCTACTCATTCTCTCACACCCACCCACATGTTTAGCTGCTGTCAGTTGGAACAAGTACACCAATCATTTTTTATAAGGTGTCATGTTCAGTATCTGTTGCTGAACAGCTGAATTCCTCTGAATTTTACAGAGGTCTCTTTAGCAATATTTATTGAAAGGGGAGGGAACTACAAGAATTCCAGTCATTCAAAAATTCCCCATTTTGAAACATACAGATATCATTTTCTTTGACTCCTGCATACTATCTAAATGGAAATCAAATAAAAGAAACATGAACAATTCTTCCACTATCATAATGATGCTATATCTCATGTTTTTACATTTGTTCTGGCTGTGAGATGCTCTTTTGTGTTCAGCTCTGGCCTCAGAAGGATAATGTAACACTTGGGGATGAAGATGCAGCCCACCAAACCAGCACTGGAGGACAGGATGGAGAAGACCTGCACAGCCACCATGTATTTCCCTTTGGTGCTCAGATAGGTGGGCACAAAAGTCACCCAGACACTGCAGAAGACCAGCATGCTGAAGGTGATCAACTTGGCTTCGTTGAAGGCCCCGGGCAGATTCCTTGCCAGGAAAGCCACTGTGAAGCAGATGGCAGCCAGGAAGCCCATGTAGCTGAGGGTGACGTAGAACATGACAACAGCCCCTTCGTTGCATTGCAGGATGATCTCTCCAGGCTGGGAGTGGAGGTCAGAGTCAGGGAAGGGGGGAGAAACTCCCAGCCAGATGGAGCAAATGAGAATTTGGGCAGCAGAACAAGAAAGGATGATGGAGTTGGCCAAACTCTTCCCCAACCATCTCTTCGCTCGGTTTCCTGGTTTTGTGGCCAGGAAGGCAAGCACCACCGTGATGGTTTTGGCCAAGAGAGAAGAAACGGCAACTGAGAAGATGATGCTGAAGACCGTTTGTCGGAGAAGGCAGGTGGCTTTCCTTGGTTGACCAATGAAAAGAGAAGACGACAAGAAGCAAAGCAGGAGGGAGACCAGGAGGATGTAGGAGAGGTCCCGGTTGTTGGCTTTGACAAGGGGAGTTTCTCGGTATTTAATGAAGACGATTAAAACAAGGCCTGTGGTTAGGAACAAGAATAGGGCAAAAGAAGCCAGGATGATGCCCAGAAGTTCTTCATAAGACAGGAAGGTTATCACTTTGGGGATACATTGGACTCTTTTTTTATTTGGGAATTTATCATCCGGACATTTGGTGCATTTTTCTGTATCTGAGAAAAAAACAACAACCCCATATTTCTTTGTCCTTTGCATTGTCCTTCTTTGGGAACAAGTGATTATCAGGAGCAATATATTTTTGATAGGCTATGAAATTGAGGGAAGCTTTGGACTTGAACGATTTCCTTTGTAATGTTCAGAATATTGATAGGAAACTCCATTACTAAAGGAAAATAATGAATCAATTAATCTTTCTAGAGAAACTTACGTGCAAGATGGCAATTCTTGTCATACTTGCCCCAGAGGTGGCTGGCAGATCAAGTGACTGTTGCAAATAATTTGGAATGGCCATTGGAGCAGTGGTGATACGGGTGCAGAAACATACAGGCATCACTATCCATGCCACCACATTGTGTATCTCGTACATCAGCAAAGGGAACCCATGTAGACTGCATTGCAATCCTCTCAGGAGGTGGACCTAAAACCATTCCTTGTGTTTCAAGGAACTCAGGTGTTCCTAGAGAAGTAAATGTGGAAGGAAGGACACATCCAAGCTAAAAAGAAGAAATATTTTCTCTGGCAGTAGTAAAGCTTGTCCAATCTGCCACAGCCACCTCTGTCTATCCAGCCCTTCCTTCACAGTCTTTTTGCTCTTCTGTTTAGATAAGAAATGAGGCATTTCGGAAATAAACCAGAAACCAATTAAGCTTAAAAGTGTGTTTTAATTCACACTTTCATGACAATGCTCTGGATGGATCCAGTTCCACCAGGCCTCCCATTTTCCTCTGGTGTCACCCACCTTTCTGAATGGAGAAGGTCCCCTCCGGACAAGGAACGCAGTCATAACAGCAAACTGGCTCTCCTTCTTGAGCCCTCTTGACAAATCCAGGACGACAACTTTACACACATTCAGACTGAGGAAAGGACTGAGCAGGAAAAAAACAAGATTGGCAAAGGAAATGTGTTAGGACTCTCCGTCTATAGAAAATGGAGGTAAAAATGGATATTAGACAAGATTTTAGATATTAGCCCCTGGTCTTCACTTAAGTAAATACAAAATCTCTCACTATTTCCAAATGGTTGGAAATATAACTTCTGGAAGATTCTTCCTTTAGTTCCTCTCTTTTGCTTTTAGCATCTCACATTGCCAAAAAAAAAAAGGACTTTATTAAATAGAAAAGTCTGGAGAGATGGAACCAGTGGTGGGATTGTACTGGTTCTGTCCAGTTCTATAGAACTGGTTGTTATGATTCTGCGCAGTTCGGAGAACCGGCAAATCGCACCACTAACTGGCCCCTCCCCTCCATGCCCAGTCAGTTCTTTTTTTGTGTGTGTGTAAATTTTATTTGAGTTTTCACAAAGAGAAAAAAAAATACAAATAAAACATCTTTTTTGAAAGTAGCGTAATCCCGGGTTACATTCTTCGTACAGACACAAATTCAGGTTCATGCTCATTTTTATATTCTATTCCATATCTTATTACTATTTTACATTTTCTGCATGGCTTCTCCCCTCTTTTAATTTTCTCAATTTTATTGTAATTATCTCATCTCAATTCAAATCATTGTATTTATATTTTTTGGCTGTCCTGTTTCAATTATCTATTATCTTTTCTCATTAAACAAAATTTCTCCTGTAGTTACTGATTGGAGTATCACGCCTTTATATCTTTTCCCTAAAGTTGTAACATTCAATATAATACATAACTTCCATTCGGATTCTGCTTGGTACATTCTTAAAATACACACTGTATTCTTAAAACAAAGAAAAAAATATAAATGTATATAATTAAAACAACACATTCCATTCCAATTCAATTCTATCATTAATATTAATATTCATTAAAATCTTAACTTCTTTAACATTACTTTTCAATTAAATATCATACTTCTATGGGAACAATTATAAGCTTTCCATAATTAATTCCCCTCCCCTTCACTTATATTTTATAAAACATTAACTAATTAAAATGTTCCCGTTCCTTCCTAATTCAATTTTCTCATTTATTTTATTTCACTTATTTTATTCACAAACATTTCACTAAATTACACTATTTTATCCCTCATTTTAATCATACGTTGTTTTCTAAAGTTATTTCTATTACTAATATAACAATACAATCTTATGTACCTTTACAGAATCCCTTTTTCAGTTAGATTTTCACCCATGATCTCTAAATAGGTCCTGTTTCTCTATATCTTGTTCCGGTCCTTTGTAACTTCTTATCCTTTCCTTCTTCCCTCTCTTCTTCTCTCTCCCCTTTTCACCCCCTTGTCTCTCTACCTCTATTTCTCTCTTCTTTATTCCCCTTTTCTGTTGCATTCCAATATTATACTTATTTTTCGAATTATTTTTCTTTTCTTTAGTTGTTTTTTTAAGTCTTAAATTCTCCATTCTCTTTCCCCCCTTTCCTTTTTCTTCCCCACATAAAATTTCTTGTTCATTAAAGATGGCTTCTTCTTTGTCCCAGTCTTCTTTTTTTGCAGTCGTTTCTTGTTGTTTCTCATAGTTCCAAATCTCCATTTCTAAGAATTGAAAAACGAAGCCAAAAGAACCCTTCCCTTCTTGTGCATCTTCTTTATACTTTTTCAGTTCCATTTTCAATTCATCCAGAAGTGGTGCCATTGTATAAATTTTTAAACAACCACCCGATAAGGCCCAGCAGCTGCGGAGAATCCAGGTGGGGTGTGAGAGGCAGACTGGTGGGGACCAGAGCTACATTTCGCTGTACTGAAAGACATGTGGAGAGGCTCATGTTCTCCTACTGCTGGGAGAGCAAGAGAGTCTTTTCCGGCACAGCTCCAGGTGGCAGAGAGAAACAGGATTCAAGCTGGCTACTTCTCTGCCGCCCGTTTCCCCATTGGAGAGGAAGTTGCAAACTTTTTCGCTGTGCCGGGAAAAACTCTCTTGCTTTCCCAGCAGCAGGAGAACATGAGCCTCTCCACATGGGATTAGCTGGGATTCACGCAGCTGCTGGACCCTGCCGGTGGTGAGGCAGAGGTGTGGGGGAGGGAGACCAGAGAGCATGGCCCATTTGCCTACCATCCCTTCCCTCTCCTGCACGCAGCCCCTTTGTTGGACCCAGAATAATCACCCCTGGTTGGCCCTGCCACGCCCACCCAGTTGCACCCATGTAGGCAACAGGCATTGTCATTTTGAAGTTGAGGGAGAATTTGGGGAAGGAGGTGGAGGGTCCTGCAGTGGCTGGTACAGGAGCACCATTGAGAAGCAGGGAAATGGCCTTTTAGTGGTCCGACCTGGTGTTCAGGCTGGAGGCGGGCCACGGGAAGTCAGAGCACCGAGGGAAAGGGGGATTGCCAGGTGGAGCTGGCCTCTCCTAGAAGAATTGGGACCATTGGGGTAGTCCTAGGAATTGGGTGAGTCAAGCCGCAGCTCCTTGCCTTCTTAGCTCAGGGAATAGCCACTTTCTGCAGGAGGGGGACTGTGGAGGGGGCAGGTCTACCTGGGTGACTCCTCCGGTGTCTTCGCCGGATTATTTGGACACATACAAGTGAGCACAGTTAAAGGCATTGCTGTTGCATGTGAGCTCATGCCTCAATCCACAGCTCCGTAAAGCCAACATCAAAAAAGTGGGCGATCAGGTGAACCTTTGATGCAATTCTCACTTGGATCTCGGCCGCTCCAGGCCATCCGACCTCAAAGCCCTTTAGGAGCCACCGTTCCCAGGTTTCTACTCGCCTGTGCTTGGTCGCCCCCTCTTCACCTTGATGAAGCGGTTGGCCCTGCCCCTCATCCTCCCCTCCCTCGCCTGGCCTAAGAAGGTGAGGCTGATGGTGGGCGATAGGGAAGCAGCCGGGTCCCTATCTTCCCCTCTCTCTCCCCCACTCTGTGTGTGTGTTTGTGTTTGTGTGTCCCTCAAAGCCACGGCTGGGCCAAGCCAGCAAGCTCTCCTTGGTGCTCTTCGTTACTTCTTTCATTTCTTCTTTTTGGAATCCAGACTGGCTGAACAATTGCCAGACCACGGTGGAAGCGATCCTCCTCCTCCTCCTCCTCCTCCTCCTCCTCCTCCTCCTCCTCCTCCTCCTCCTCCTCCTCCTCCTCCTCCTCCTCCTTTTCCTCCTCCTCCTCCTCTCATAACCGGCGGTTGTGGTGGGGACGGGAGGGTGCATGCGCACAGGGAGATGCTTCTCAAGCAAATGCCAAAGCACAGCAAAACCTGGTATGGGGTGGGTGGCTGCTCACTTGAGGAGCGAGCATCTCCCCACCCAACTGCACCCTCCTGATCCATCCACAGCTGCTGGGTGTGAGAGGAGGAGGAAGAGGAGGAGGAGGAGGAGGAGGAGGAGGAGGGCCGCCCAAATGGACGCTTCCACCACGGTCTGGCAATCGTTGTTCAGCCAGTCTGGATTCGAAAAAGGAAGAAATGAAAGAAGTAGCGAAGAGCACTAAGGAGAGCTTGCTGGCTTGGCCCAGCCACAGCTTTGAGGGAGACACAAACACATTCACATTCACAGACACATTCACAGACACAGACACATTCACAGACACACACACATACAGAGTGGGGGAGAGAGAGGGGAAGAAAGGGACCCGGCCGCTTCGCTATCCCCTACCCTCACCCTCACCTTCTCGCACTGCTCCATTTTGTGAACCATCTATGGTTTAGTATCTCCTTCCAACTGGTGAGAAACCCACAAGGGCTGGGGAATGTGTCAATAAGAGCTCCAGGTTTGTTTGCTCCTTGTGCCCAAAATAGCAAAGAAAAAGGGAATTCTGTTGACCAGGGCCTGAATTCAGATGAATTTGAATCATGATTGGGTGGAGGTCCTTTTGGTCCCATTGGGAAAGAAGCTTCGTCCTGCTTGGGGAAAAGTGTCCACTGAAAGGGCCGGTTCATAGTTGGGGAGGTTCTTAAAGAGACCAGACCTGGTCAGACTTATCCGTGCCTCTCTTTTACACACACACACACACACACACACAAAGGGGGGAGAGGGAAAGAGAAAAAAAGAGGGAATGAGAGAGGAAGAGAGAGACAAGAAAGAAAACAGAAAGAGAAAGAAAGAAAAAAAGAGAGAAAGGAAGCAAAAGGAAGAAAAGGGATAGACAAAGAAAGGGAGAGATGGAAGAAGGGGACAAAGAAAGAAAAAGAAAGGAAGAGACAGAGGGAGGAAAAAGTGAATGAGATATATGAATGGATAGATAAATACATGGAAGGAGGGAGAGAGAGAGAGAGAGAGAAAAGGAGAGGAAGGAAGGACACAAACCCTGGCTTCAGAAGACTCTTTGAAGCAGCACAGCAATCTAGGGCTGGCCTGCAAGGGTTCTCGGAGGTCATCTAGTCCAACCCCCTGCTCCAGCAGGAGATCCTTACAGAATCAAAGAATAGCAGGGTTAGAAGGCTGTGTTTGTGTTTGTGTGTTTATGGTTGTCAAATCTCCAAAAACAAGTCAAGGAGCTCTGGGGAGATCAGTCATAAATTCAAAAACTTGCTAAGCAACTGGCCATTAAGCAAGGACCAATTGTATTTGTTTTGCCAGTCACATGGCCAACAAGACATGCCCATCCGGTCATGTGACCACCAAGCCAGGCCCACAAATTAAGCCATGCCCACAGAACCGGTTGTTGCAAAATTTGAATCCCACCCCTGGATGGAACTGAGAAAAGATTTCAGCATTAAGTGATAACCAGTCGGTTCCTTCTCATGACCCCATTAACACACATTTCTCCCCTCTTCTTACACCCATAATTGTAAGGTGTGATATCAGAACAATCTTGATAATTTCACGTGAACTGAAGCCTTGGAGCTGCTTCCTAGGAGCAGAAGGCCCATTGCTCCATCCCAGGGAGGGTGAAAGGGAGGCATAGAGAGCTCTGGCCAGGTCTGGCCTCCTTAAGAGCCTCCCAGATTATGGAGCTGCCCCTTCAGGGGACACTTTTCCCCAAGCAGGACAAGAGGAAGCTTCTTTCCCCCAATGGGGCCAAAAGGACCTCCGTCCACTCATGATTCAATCCCATCCGATACAGTCCAAGCCTGGATTCAGGCCCCGGTCAGCAGAAGTGCTGCCTTCGTTGCTCTTCTGGGCACAAGGAACAAACAACCAGAAGCTACTAGCGACACATTCCCCAGCCCTTGTGGGTTTCTCACCCGTTTGATGGAGACCCTTAATTGTATGCGGTCCACAAAATGGAACAATATTGAAGCCTCCCAAGCAGCCTAAGGAAAAAAATCCGGTTTCTACTGCCCAGATTCAGTTCTCGCTGAAGGTCAACCACCTTTGGGGAATAGCATCAGCCCTCTTGAAATGGGACCTCAGGCTTTGGAAAACAGAGGAAAGACACCAAACTTTCTCTTACCTTGTTGAGCACCTTTAGCCGTGAAAGAGCATCTTGGATGATATAAAGTCTGTTTCTTTCAAAATACGCCGGAACCTCTCTCCTGGGATCATCCCTGGGAAGAACCAAGAAGCCCGAAATGCCCAGATCTGCTGCTACCTTTCCATTTGAGTCCATGTAGAGTTTATAGTTTGAAATATTAACAAACTCATTCTTCTCCAGGAAAGGATGGAACTAGAATGGGAACATGCAGCAATTTTAAAAGCAGAAAACTTTGTTTATTATCCCAGACGCTTTTTCACATTTGAATCTTTCTTCTGTAGTTGTCTAATTTACACACATGCTTCATTAGGAAAATAGATGTTACCACTATCTTACAAGTGAACGAAAAAAGTTCACAAAAAATTGTTGATCATATTTTGACAATATAGATTTTGACAAAATGTAGTTGAACAACAGAAAAAAGGAGATTTATGAACTTCCTGAAAGCAACAGGTTGGTTATCAGAAACACGGATTTGTCAAGAAGAAAATTTTCAGGGTAATCCTCTCCCAGGAAGCCCAGACAGGAAACCTGAGCTAGGCCCACTTCCCTGTAATGCTGCACTGACAGGATTTGGGGAGTCAGAAAGTACAAATCTCCCACCGACCCTTTTTTTATGCAGCTGTAGGTGTCCTCCTTTTATCTGGTTCTTCCCCAGGCAGAATCTCTCCTCCACCCCCAAAAAGTCATTTCCTCCAATCACTGCCCTTTCTAAATGGATTGTGGGAAAGGGGGGGGATGTAACTTATGTGCTCTATGCAAGTCATCCTCACATATTATTACATTTCCTAAATACATTATGGAAATACTGCTGATATAACTTGATCTCAGGAAAGAGTAACAAACAATTTTGTGATGTGATCAGAAACCCAGTTCAGTGAGGGGTGGATGGTATGATAATTAAGTGGATAAAAACTGATTTTAAAATGGTACTCAAATAATCTTTAGGTTTTTTTTAATCTTTGTCATGAAAATGGGAAGATACAACATTTTGTCGTTAAGTCATCAATTTTTCTATGTTGTCATTAATATAATAGGGTTGATAAATTGCTATTATACAAGATTTATAGCAATTCTCAGGCAAATATACTTTTATGTTATTTAAACATTACCAACTTTCCAGAAAAATATTTATGATTTCCTCCTAGAAACAACTGTATGACTAAAAAGCAGTAGAAAAATATCTGGGTTTTAGGATTTGATAAATTATAGTGTCTCATATAAGAACATTAATGATGCACTGGATGAAGGATTGTGCCAAGCTTGATAAGTATATAAGGGAACCAGTTTGCTCTACTGGTTAAGCCTGCGAATTAGAAAGCAAGAGGCTGTGAGTTCAAGACCCGCCTTGGTCATGAAGCAGGCTGGGGGATTGGGGGCCAGTCTCTCAGCCCAACTCAACTCACAGGGTTGTTGTTGTGGGGAAAATGAACACAAAACTACTCATTGGTACTCAGCCCCCGTGGCTTCTGCAGGGAAGGGCTTTTAAGGATGGGGGATGAGTTAGTGCACTTAGTGAACTCAAACAAGGTCTCAAAGATCTGGAAATCCAACAAAATGGGGCTGCTCTTCCCAAGAATGTTTATTTGAGCAGCCTTTAGAGCAACGAGATATTTATATCGACTAACCCTGCCAAAAGTCCAAAGGGAATTAACCTCCGAGAGCTGCAACGGAGTTCCCAGAGCCGTTTCAGGGGGCCGATACAAAGAAAGAATGCCTGAGCTGAGACTGGGGCCCTGTGGACAAGGGGCCACTCGAACTCGAGTGTCTGAGTGTGTGTGTGTGCATGTGTGTTTGTGTGTTTGTGTTTATGGTTGTCAAAACTCCAAAAACAGGACAAGTAGCTCTGGGGAGATCAGTCATAAATTAGAACACTGGCTAAGCAACCGGCCATTAAGCGAGGACCAATTGTATTTCGTTTGCCAGTCACATGGCCACCTGGCCAAGCCCACTCAGTCACATGGCCACCAAGCCACGCCCATCTGGTCACGTGACCACCAAGCCACGCCCACAAATTAAAGCCATGCCCACAGAACCAGTAGTAAAAACATTTGAATCCCACCAGTGACTTCACAGCCTGCTATGCGGCATCTCCTATCAGGACTCAGGGATTCACTTTGTGACGCCTCTCCTAATATCTGGGAAATACGGAACTCTTTTATGTGCAACTGCAGTTATCAGATCAGTAGTAAGGAGTTCCTCTGAATGGGGCCAAATTCTGTTCTGCTGTAACGCAAAATTATGTATTTATTTATTTAGGACATTTATATTGCCACATATTCGCACATGACTCAGCATTAGGCAGACTCTAACTGCCCATTGACTGTTGTTTATTTTTATTTTTCTCCATTATTATTATTATTATTATTATTATTATTATTATTATTATTATTATTTGTAATGCTGGTCTCTGAGTGTAATAAAAGTGGACTGGATGAAGGAGGAAGCTGTGTTGGAGACATTTGCCATCTTGAGTTATTTGTAAATAAATACATGTTTATGAAAACAATCCCAAAATCATACTTGACTGCAACCTGAAACTGAGTCTTGAGAGAAGACAAGGAGGAGATTATGAGAGCAGCTTCTCCAACTTGCAAAATCTCTCAGTTGGACAAGGGAGGATTCAACACTCTTCCAATGACTGAAAGAGGTGTTGGGAGTTAAAACCCTTCTCATTCCTAGGAAAATAAAATATTTTAGGATATACTAAAAGGCAGAATATATTTCCCCTAAAAAGAAAAGTAGAAACTCACAGCCCCCCTCCCACCTTTGCTAATGGACCATTACTCTGGCCTAGGCCAGTCTATTTTACATAACAAAGATCTACTCCAGGTAAAGCTATAATAGGAATTGCCCAAAGCCCTTTCATTACATCACCATCACCCAGCAAGGCTCAACCAAGCCTGGGACTCAGGACAGTCTACAGAGTTGCCCCTGCATGGCCCCATGGGAGTCTGACAACCGATCAGAATACAAGCTCAAATTCAAATCCCAACAGAGGGCATAAAACAGTTGCACTCTCAGCATCTCAGCCCTTCTTTCCTCAACCAAGGCATGTGCTCCTGAACACCATTAAACCATCTTCCAAGCAGTGACCATGTTTCCAGCGTCTTTCTTCCCCACTTGGAACTGAACCCACAAGGAGATTTCTTCTAACAGAGGCTAGACAGAAACTTCAGATCTGCTCCCTGTTATTCCGGAGCGTCAGACAGGAGCAATTAGATGGTGCAAATCTCTTGACCTTTTGCAGCACAAGAAGGTTGAGATGTTCCCCTCCTTCTCCTTTGGGTTCCTTCTCCAAAGGATCTATTTATTTTTATTTATTTATTTATTTGATTTGCCAATTGTTTACAAGATAATAAGTATAAGTGTATACATAGTTGTGAATACATGAAATGGGTACATATAAGAAAAATAAAAGAAGAATAAGAGAAAAAATAGGACAGGGACGGTAGGCACGTTGGTGCGCTTATGCACGCCCCCTACAGACCTCTTATGAAAGGGGTGAGGTCAATAGTAGACAGTCTAAGGTTAAAGTTTTTGGGGTTTGGGGAAGAAACTACAGAGTCGGGTAGAGTATTCCAGACATTGACCACTCTATTGTTGAAGTCGTATTTCCTGCAATCAAGTTTGGTGCGGTTAACTTTGAGTTTGTATCTATTGTGTGCTCTTGTGTTGTTATGGTTGAAGCTGAAGTATTCATTGACAGGTAGGACATTGCAATGTATGATTTTATATACCATGCTTAAATCAGACCGAAGACGGCGTAATTCAAGGTTTTCTAGTTCTAGAATTTCAAGTCTGGTGGCATAAGGTATTCTACAACGAGTAGAGGAGTGGAGAACTCTTCTTGTGAAATATTTCTGGACTTTCTCAATTGTGCTAATATCAGATACGTAATGTGGGTTCCAGACTGATGAACTGTATTCGAGTATTGGTCTAGCAAATGTTTTGTATGCTCTGGTTAGTAGTGTGATATTACCAGAGAAAAAGCTACGTAGGATTAGGTTAACAACTCTTAATGCCTTTTTGGCTATGTAGTTGCAGTGGGCTCTAGCACTTAGATCATTAGAGGTGAGTATTCCAAGGTCCTTTACAGAGCTTGGGTCATCAACAAGATCTTGACTATTCAGCTTGTATTTTATTTTCTGATTTTTTTGCCAATATGTAAGACAGAGCATTTATTTGTTGAGATTTGAAGTTGCCATTTGTTTGACCATTCTGATACATAGTCAAGATCTTTTGTAGGGTAGCAGTATTGTCTGTGGTATTGAACAGCTTTACATCATCAGCGAAAAGAACGCAATTGCTCTTAATATGATCACAGAGGTCATTTATGTAGAGTATGAAGAGAGTTGGTCCTAGAACACTGCCTTGGGGGACACCACTATTGACAGGTACAGAATTTGATAGGACGCTCCCAATTTTGACCATTTGTTGTCTGTTTGACAGGAATGCTTCTATCCAGTTATTCAGTTGTCCAGAGATACCATAGGATTTTATTTTTAGGAGTAGTTTGTCGTGTACCACTGAATCAAAGGCTTTACAGAAATCTATGTAGATTGCGTCTATTGCTTTGCCCTGGTTGAGTTGTGTCGTCCATATGTTTTTGCAGTGTAAGAGTTGCAGATTACAGGATAGTTTTTTTCTGAAACCAAATTGTTTATTGGAGAGTAGGTTGTTTGTCTCTAAGTGGAGGATGATGGATTGGTTAATAATTGATTCCATGACTTTACAGGTGACGCAGCATAAGGAGATTGGTCTGTAATTTTCAACTAGGCTTGGGTCTCCCTTTTTGAAGATGGGGATGACTGTGGCTTGTGACCATAGGTTAGGCAAGGAGCTGGTCCTGAAAGATTTTTCAAAGATTATGCTTAGAGGTTTGGCTATGGCAGTGGATAGCTTTTTTAAGAAGTAGGCACATATTCCATCCGGTCCAATAGATAGAGATGGTTTTAGATTGCATAGTGCTTTTTCAACATTGTCTTCTGTAAAATCGATATGTATTAGATCATTGTTGTTATCTGTGATTCGGCTAGGAAATACTGGGCATGATCCATTGCTGTTTACAAATACTGAGCCGAAGAATGTGTTAAAGATGTTGGCTTTAATGGTGTCGTCGTTGCAGTCTTTACCATCAGCTCCTATCAAGGGTGGGATAGACCTTGAGTCTTTTAGTTTGTTGTTTACAAAATTGTAAAAAGCACGGGTGGAATTGGTGCTTAGAAGGTTTTCCTCTTGTTTAATGTGATAATTGATGCATTTGGTCTTTATCTGGTGGCATAAATTTTTGTATCGGCTTTTGAAATTGGCAACGTGACCAGATTTGTTTTTCCGCCAGAGTGATCTCTTTTTGGATTGAAGTTTCCTTATTGTTATGGGTAATCTGCTTTTTGTTTTGTTTTGGGAGTTGTTGTTGGTACATATAGTTTGATGACTCTTTTGACTTCAAGTAAAAATATGTTGTAATGGTCTTCAACAGTATTGCATCCAGTGAATAGAGATTGCCAATCAAGGGATGAGAGATCATTGTCTATAAGATCATAGTTGCCTTTTTGAAGTTACAATTGGGGATTACATCATTGTGGTGATTTTTGTGTGGGCGTATGTTGAGACAAAAGTCAATCATATTGTGGTCACTGCTGGAAAAGGGTTCTTTAGTTTGTATTCCGTAAATTAAATTCAAACTATTGCAGAAGATGAGATCGAGGCAGTTGTTTAGTCTAGTGTTGTTGGTTACTAGTTGTTCCAGTCCCAGATTTGTAATAGCATTGTAGAAGGTTGTGTGTATGATTTCAGTTGTACAATCATTTAGGGTCCAGTCAATATGAGGTAGATTGAAATCGCCAAGAAAGATAAAAGGGTATGGGCAGGATGCAGCCCATGTTAGTAATGTATTTAGCTTGTTTACATGTTCGATGTCATAATCAGGTGCTCTGTAACATAGTAAGAATCGAATTGTGATATTTAAGGATAGTTCACAGATGATGGTCTCAGGAAGAGCAAGCTCCTGGGTAACTTGGATATTTTTAGATGTAAGGATTTTTATAGTAGATAGCAACACCACCTCCTCTCGAATTTCACGATCTGATTGGTAAACATGATAGTCTCTTACTGTGGTAATGGAGTCAGGGAGAGATGCATTGAGCCATGTTTCACAGACAAATATAATGTCGAATTTAGCCATATTTAGTAGGAGGAAAAATTCAGGTATTTTATTCACGAGGCTTCTTGCATTGAGTAGTTTGCATTTAAGGCCAGCAGTAGTTGGAATTGAGGTAGTTAGGGGCGTGCATGCCTAGTCTTGGGTGATGGTGGATCAGTTGAGGTAGGGTTGTGGTTGAGGGTTAAAGCAGAGTTGCGGGTTGTGTGGCTTACTTTTGATACAGTCAGCATGGTAGTCAATGTACAGGTCCTTCTCTCCATTGTCTAGACGTTTTTTGAGTTCGGTGCGGAGTACACGGGAGCGGGCACGTTGCTATATGGTTAGGTCAGGGCGACAACGGAGGTTCTTATGGTTGGTGTTGGTCTTGGCGAGTGAATTTATAGTGTAAATGAATTTACGTTTAATGGATTAATCAGATTAATGGATCCCTATCGGGACCCCATACCTGCCATGGCTGCAGCCTCGGAACCCCCAACCTCTTTTCTTCCTCCTTCCTTCCCCTCCTCGATCTGGAGGAATAGGCGGCATTCATGGCCTGGGCCAAAGTCTGAATGAAGCTGTAGCGATGAGGGTCATTCATGATCCGTTTCCTGTTCCTTTTCTCCTGGGTCTCCAGTGGGGCTTTCTGGGTGCATCTTCTGCGGCCTTTGACAGAAAAGACGTGCTTGGAAAGGGAACAGCGAAAATAATGATCTTGAAACTGATCTTCCACAAAGAAATAAGGTTCAAAGGCAGCATCCCTTGGCCTTTTTTTATTCAGATAACCAAAGTTCCAAATACTATGGATGTATTTGAGAAGTCTGTGCTTCTCTATTTTATACCATGCAAAACTTGTGAGGATCCAGACTTTCCCTTCAATGGGTCCTGGCAAATGCATAAGTGCTTTATGGAAAGTAAAAATTCTGTCCCAGATAGGAATAAATTCCATAAAGTGAACAAAGACATTGATTTGTCTCCACTTAGAAAGGGCCTCCCTGAGGGGGGATGTTTGCCCATTGGTTGTGAATCGTTGTGATATAACCACACAAATTCCATTCCTGACAAGCATCGGAGGGAAAGTCCTCATGAAATTCTCTCCATTCTCTGTGTCTGAAGCAAAGAGACCAATCAGGGTCCATCTGAAATGGAGGAGCAGCTGGACAATTGCTGGGTAGTGGAATCCTTCTTTGGGGAGCATCTGGTGGAAAAAGGGGAATCTCCTTTTATCACTCAGAGCCTCTGAAGCAATTGCAGTAGTGATCTGAAAAAGTAATGAAGAATGCTGTGTTATAATGTGGTCCAGATCAACTCCAAAATATTAGTTATTGACATACCCAATTTTGTTCTGATGAACATATCAGAACAGTTTGTTCCTTAGTCACGGTTTAAAATATTTAAGACAGAATATTAACAAGATTGTCTATAAAAATGGAATGCAAAATCATATTAAATAAAAAACAATTAAAATGCAATGTAAATTTCTGTGTCACCCCTACAATTCCAACTATTAGATTCAAATTAGCAGATGTCAGATACAATGTTTGGATCTAAGATATAGGGCAGTTTTATATGCTATTTCTGACTACTGAAACCTCTTTCTCAGCTTCTATATCCCAAATTCTTTGTGGAACAATTTTTCAGCTTCTTCTCCAGATGTACAAGAGACTAAGAGACCGCAACTCCTAACACAAATTGTCAGTTATACAATACAATAAGTCTTTAATTGAAATTTTGCCTGTTTTGGGACTTGCTTTAATTTTAAACCAATAATTATATACCCTGAATTTATACAAAGTAGAAATGTTATAAATTCATAACTTACTGTATCTCAGAGGGCAGGAGCTGAACTACTTTTATCCACCCCAAAGATACTCTTCAGATCCTGTGATCTCAATAATTTTTTATACATAGACAGGACTATTGCCAACTTGATTCCAATTGGATAAGGCAGATATTGATATGTGAAAATGAATATGGTAATGGAGGACCTCAAAACCTGGATAGTTTTTCAATAGTTGAATATTCAGTAGAATATCCTCTATAGGGACCTTATGGCTCTTCAGGCCTTTAATGGTGAACTTGAAGATGAACATAATAGACTAAAACATAGTTTATATGTTCCCTAATATTCTGAAAAACAGCTCTTGAATTCTATGAAGATATTGGATCTGTTGTTCATCCCCACCACCCCGCTCACCTTAGATACAGAAAAACACACACAAACCTGTGGGACTTTGTAGGTGCCTCCTAATGTTGACATCTGGATGGAGATGTCCCTGGAAGCTTCATCAATCACAGCCAGGAGGTTCTCCTTCCTCCCACAGCCGTAGTTGGGGACATTGGCTTCTCCAGTGGAAAGAATGTCCAGCAAGGCATCTGAAGTGCGTAAAGGGTTCAAATGACTTTCATGGAGGTTGTAACCAAGTGTGAGATTGTGCAGCAGCTGGGAATTCTTGTTGACCATTTGAACAACAAAAATTGATCTTGGGGTATTTGCTAGAGTAGAATTCTTCCTATTGTAAAAACAGTATTCATGTTATTATATTCAATAGCAACAACAAATATTTTTAAAATATATAATCCTTCACAAACCTACTAAGCCTTAGGCCAACATTGATCCAAATCGAATGATCAATTATGCAAATGAGAGAGGCAACTACAATTGTTTCAATTGCTACTTAAACAAAGGTCATTATTCAAGTGATGAACTCAGGAATGAACCGAGAAAGGAAAATCATCTGGATTTCATTCAGGTTCTTTTAAAACTCCATCTTTGGATTTTACTCTTTTCCACAAAATAAGGTAAAAGAGGGAAGCCGTGGAAATAAAAATCATTCAGGAAATTAGACAGGTCCTGCAGTACAAAAATAAGTGAAATAAGAAGAAAAGGAGAGTGTTAGAATTGCACATGGAGGGAGTGCAACTCCATCACCCTGCATGACTTACAAAGAAGGAATAGGAGGACTGTTGAAATGCCACATTATAGGTGACAATAATGATGCAGTTGTGACCACACCAATGAGATGGTCTCCAGGCCTGTAAAAGCTCCATCGACTGAAGCCATCCTGGTGCTCCAAACTCAATGGGCATTTCCTTCTCAGCTTCCCACAGACTGATGGGGACACCAGCAGCATCAGAAGCAGAAGCAGGAGGTCCATCATTCGTGGCATTAATCAATCCACTTCCTGTTTCTAAGGCAAACAACAGGAACAGTTGGAAAAATGCAAAGACTCTGAGAAGTGCCAGTGGCTTTCCTGATCTAAACAGAGAATCACTCAGTTTCATCTGCAAAGGAGAGAAAGGTGCAATCAAGAGCAGAGCCTGTACCTGTCCCAAAACTTGGTCCCAGAGAGCTTCACCCAAGGAATTTATCCTTTTCTGATACAAGATCCTTTGCATGTGGCTTCAATCTGATGCCTGCATCAAAGTCAAAAACTGGAGATATAGCATCACAGGTCTCAAAGGCCCAGATGGTCATAATTACAGCAAGAAGCAACTTCTCCTCTTGGGATCCTGAACTTTTTCTGGGCTCCATCTGCAGAGGAGAGGCTGGAATAAAACATGTTAGTAAAAATTACAGATACAGCCCTGGGATCATTGTTCTGTTTCGGTTGTGGTCCTTCCTTCCTGTCAGGGCAAGTCCAGAAAGTGATGCTGGGGAAGAGAGTTCAGCACCCAGGAAATTGACTTCTGCTGTCCTTCAACATGGCCTCTTGTCTCCAGAGATTGCTGGGGAAGGTCACCCAGAGCAATGGGGTTTGGTGCCACTTCTAAGTTAATGCCATTTAACTGTAGTGTTGCCTGTCTTCTAATGACAATCGGCACCCTTGATCTCTGCCTAAGGTTAAGAGTAGACCCTGTTTGGAACTCTGTTTTATGTCATAATCCCATATATTGATCTTAATTGCGGTCGGTTTTAAAATTGCTTGTGCCTGAAGTGAAATTTCATTTCCCATCTTTTCTAGCAATATTAATTCTGAGATAAAAGCTCATTAAGAAGCAGGAAAGTGACAACTTGTGGACTAGATCGTTAGGTAAATAGGGAGAAAGATATAGAATGGATGGAATTTTTTATTTTTATTTTCTTGTTATTCCTGTGTTATCTTACCATGTTACTATAATACACCAAGATTCTTTATATTTTGATTTTTCTTATTTTTTTAAATAAAGAATGGACTGTAAGTTCTGCAGGTCTATCTATCTACCCCTGTCTTTCTTTCTTTCTTTCTTTCTTTCTTTCTTTCTTTCTTTCTTTCTTTCTTTCTTTCTTTCTTTCTTTCTTTCTTTCTTTCTTTCTTTCTTTCTTTCTTTCTTTCTTTCTTTCTTTCTTCTTTCTTTTCTTTCTTTCTATCTATCTATCTATCTATCTATCTATCTATCTATCTATCTATCTATCTATCTATCTATCTATCTATCTATCTATCTCTATATCTATTTATCCATCCATAACTATCTCTTATTATCTATCTATATCTACTCATCGATATCTATCTATCTATCTATCTATCTATCTATCTATCTATCTATCTATCTATCTATCTATCTATCTATCTATCTATCTATCTATCTATCTATCTATCTATCTATCTATCTATCTATCTATCATCTACCATGTTTCTCACAAAATAAGTCTGGGCCTTTTTTTTTTTTTTGACGCCCTTAGCCGTTTTTTCGGGGGTGACTTAATTTCCTCCCCCACCTAGAGCGGCCCATACGCATGTACCTATCCACGAGTCCATTTCTATTGTCTGATGAAAGCTCCCCGAAGGCAGAGTCCCCAGCCGCTTGGGGGCGAGGCATGGCTGCCCGTGTCCTTTCGCCATTAGGCAGTGTCTTTCGGGCGATGGAAGTTCCACATGGGCAGTCACCAGCCACTTCGATCGGCCAGTAGAAGCGGCCTCGGGGCTTCCATCGCCTGAAAGATACTGCCTAATGGCGAGCGGACATGGGCAGCCACACCTCGCCCGAAGCGGCTGGGGACTCTGCCTTCGGGGAGCTCTCGTCGGCCGATAGATGCGGCCTCGTGGCAAGGGGAGTGTGCGTGTGTGCTCGCCCCAAGGTCACTTCTACCAGCCGATCGAAGCGGCTGGTGACTGCCCAGGGGGAACTTCCATCGTCCGAAAGACACTGCCTAATGGCGAAAGGACACGGGCAGCCATGCCTCACCCCGAAGCGGCTGGGGACTCTGCCTTCGGGGAGCTTCTATCGGCTGATGTTCTATCGGTAGATTGGGGTATTCTTGCCTAGGCTACCTGCAGGGCACTCCTAAAGGCAAGTTTTCTCCCCACCCACCCCTGCCCTTCCCCCCCATTTCTCTTCACCTCGTGTAGTTGTAACGAATGATGTCAGAATTGGCAGGGAAACGCATGGTTTAAATAGGCCTAAATTTTGGGGGTGGGGCATAATTTCACCTCATGCTTAGATCATGCTGGGCCTATTGGTGGAGGCCGTATTGTTGGAGAAACACGGTATCTATCTATCTGTCTGTCTGTCTGTCTGTCTCTATATCTATTTATCCATCCATATCTATCTCTATCTATCATCTATCTATATCTATATCTACCCACCCATCCATATCTATCTGTCTGTCTGTCTGTCTATCTATCTATCTATCTATCTATCTATCTATCTATCTATCTATCTATCTATCATCTATCTATCTATCTATCTATCTATCTATCTATCTATCTATCTATCTATCTATCTATCTATCTATCTATCTATCTATCTATCTATCTATCTATCTATCATCTATCTATCTAAATATCTATCCATCCATCCATCCATCCATCCAATTTACTGGCCACCCATCTTATCACAGGGAAACCCTACAAAGATGGCGGTGATGCCCACAGTGTGGTGGATGGTGCAACCTGCTTTCTAGCGACATGATTTCTGGAGATCTGGTGGCTCTTCCTCTGTTGTGGGGATCTTCTACTGGGGGGGAGGGACCCCTCTGACCTTCCCAATTTCTGGGGCTGAGACTTTCTATACCAAAAAACCTCCAAGGGGTTTGAAGGTGCTGTTGGAACTCCTTTGTTCCTGGTTTATTTGGATCCGTTGTTCAGGGAGGATGTTTCTTCACTGGGGGGGACATTAATATGGACTTCTCACTCCAGAAGGGGGAACTGTGGGGGGCTGAGTGTGGAGGGGAATTGAAGGGACAGGCAGGCCCACCCTGTCAGGGAGGAACACAGGAAGGCCCGTATCCCAGGTCCACCGCTTGGAAGTTCTCCCCCCTGAACCTCCCTCAGATTCTGCTCTCAGGTCCTGCAGACCAGATCCTGGGTGGCTCCGGGTTCAAGCTGTGGCTTTTCAGGGCCAGGTTGATGTGCGATGAGACTCTCTTCTCCTCCAGGAGGTTCCCAGCCGTGTCTGACCGAAGCCGGGTGAGGCCCAGAGGGGAGGAAGCCCCTCCTGGGTCAGGAATGAGCCCACCCCAACTTCTGGGTTTGTCCCAGGGAGACCCCAGAGGAGGGGAGGAGGGGGGTGGTCATCCAGGGCTTCTCACAGGCCCTGAGGAGGCTCCACGTGGACCTCTGGCTTCTCTCTGGGGGGCTGCAAGGACCCTGGCCTGGTCAAGCGTGTTGTGTGAACGGGGTCCTCGCTAGAAGAAAAGGGTACCCAAAACAGGGAGTCCTTTGACTTATGACCACAAATCAGCCCAACATTTCTATCGTTAAGGGAGACATCTGCCAAGTGAGTTTTGCCCCTTTTATGACCTTTCCTGCCACAGTCATTAAGTGAATCATTGTGGTTAATAAGTTAAGAACCCGGTTGTTAAGTGAATCTGACTTTGCTTGTCAGAAGGTCGCAAAATGGGACCACGTGACTTGAGATGCAGCCATGACGGTCATAAACATGAAATTGTGGCCAAGCACCTGAATTCTGATCTCTGCATTTGATGCTACAAAGGTCATTAACTGTGAAAAATGATCCTAAGTCCCATTTCTCAGTGCAGTTGTAACTTGAATCGGTCACTAAATGAATAAGTCGAGGCCTGCTTGTGTATCTCCACTTGTTCAGCTTCTCTTCCAGGAATTCATCTCCTTCCGAGTCTCCATCATCCACTGACTTCTTGGCCAACAGGTTCAACCTCGGGAAACAAACCATGGTTAAGAGGTGCATGTGTGAATGTGGCCCCTGGGGAAGAGACCAGGTTCGGAGGGTCGTATGGATGCTAGTGATGTCGGTTGGGTGAGTGGGGCTTCAATCGGGGGGTGCTGAGTTCCAGTCCTGCCTGGAGCGCCAAGCCAGCTAGGAGACTCTGGGCCAGCTGCTCCCTCGGAGCCCTGGGAAAGAGCCAATGGAACTGCTTCTGAGCAGCCTGGCCAAGATCTCTGGGCCGGCCTCCCCTGGGGGCTTCCGGACCACCTTCCCACCCATCTGGCCGAGGCTGAGGGGCCTCTCTGGGCCTGGCTTCCTCCTTGCCGGTCAAGCGGCCTCCAACGGGCTGGATTCGGAGAGGGTTTGGCAGGGGGCTTTGCTGTGAGGAGGGGGCATGGAGGGGTCCTGCAGGGTCAGGTGGGGTCTGCAGAGAGTCCATCCCCTCCCTCCTGTCAGAAAGCCCGCCTCTGAGGGGCCCTCCTTGGGATTGGCTGAAAGGGACGTTATGATCGTCACGCTATGCCACCATCTGGTTTATGTGTTTTGGCCTGGCACCTATTGCCAACATTGCAGTTCTCTTCCATCAACCTGGGTTAAGGACGTTGTGTGGACTCACCTAGTGGGGAGGGTCAACTCAGCCTGTCTGCAGACAGGATGGGGAGCTTTTCCTAGGATCAGTTTCTGGCTCCTTGGGGGTTTTCAGCAGCTGCAACACTTGGAGTAAACTACGGCTGAGCGAACGGGGGTTGGCGGAATGTGTGAACTGGATCAGAGTTTGGCATTCAGGGAAAAATGTTGGGACAATGGGAATGGGACAGAGAGGTAGCTTTAGGGGTGGAGTGGGGGGTCAGTGATCCCCCCCAATGTCTGGACAAACCTGGATAGACATTTGGGTGTTCAGAGGATCAACTGGTGACTTTGATGCTCTTTCTCCTGCTTGGAGCCACAGAAATGGTTCTGGATGCTGGTTTCCAGTATTCCCAGTGAGGCCAGGACTGAGGATACTGGGGCTGCTGCTTCCCAGGGCAGAAAGGCTGGGGGCGAATCCCAAGACTGAGAAAAAAGGGAGAATGTGGCTGTGACCCTCTCTGGGTCGGCTTCCTCTCTCTCTCTCCCTCCTGCCAGGCGTTGGGATGAAGGAAGGAGGGAGGGGCTGCTTCCCAGGGTTTTTTTTCCAGGTCCTCTGGGTGGATCTCTGTCCTGCCCGGATCGAGTGGGTTCCCATGCGGGCCTCCCAAAGGCTAGGACTCCAGCCCCCATCGTCCTCAGCCCCAGCCGTGGCCTTAGCAGAGGCCCCAAAGGGAGGCCCAGTGGAGGCTCTTCCGTCCCCAGGGAGGAGCCAGGGGCTCAGGGGTCCCAGCCAGAGCAGCCACGAGGAGGAGGAGGAGGAGGAGGGGGGAGGAGGGAGGGAGAGGAGGAGGAGGAGGAGGAGGAGGAGGTTTGCGGCCGGAGAGCCTCACTCAGGATCTGGGGAGCTTGGGCGACTCTGCCTGAGCCTGAAGGGCCAGGAAGGGGCCGGATTCACAGGGCGTCCCAGGCTTGGCTCCAGGGCGGCCTCAGAACCAGCTGGGGTGGCTCCCAAACCAGGATCCGGGTCTTTAGGGGATATTGAGGGTCAGTCCAATTCACGGTGGCATGTTTCACTTCTGGTGGCCACAAGAAACCACGTTTTCTGAATTCTGCAAGCCGGCCAATGACTGAGGGTCTCTTCAGGGGTCTCTGTTGTTTCCCAAAACGGAGGCAACGCGTGGAGAGAGGTTGGTCTGCATGAGTGTTTTTCAAACTTGAAGAGGAATGGACTTCAACCCCCAGAGTTCCCCACCCAATAATGCATGGACTTCCTCATGCTGGGCAGGGAATTCTGGGAATTAAAGTCCCTTCATCTTCAACTTCCAAGTTTGGAAAATGCTGGTCTACCTTTTTCCCTTAGGTGAGGAGTTAAAGCCCTGCACCAAGACTTGGCTAACTCACAGGTTGCTCCATATATTTTCTTTCTTTCTCTGTGTCTCCCTCCCTCCCTCTCCCACTCTCCCTCCCAGGTAACCCCAGACCCCCCTCTGAAGACCCGGCCCTGCTTGGTTTCTTCCTGACAGGAGCCTCTCCTGGAAAGACACGGAGCCCAAGTGAGGCTGGAGAAATCCCGGGGCTGCGTCCCCCCAGCATTCAACCAGGGACTCATAAACCAGGTTAGTCTCTTCCCAGAAATGGGGGCCTCCCTCAAATCCCTTCCTCTTTCCTAGCCCTCTCTATGGATCTGGGCTTTGCTTTCCCCTGAGTGCCCCATGTATGAAAAAAAGTGGCAGTGGAACATGGGACTTGGGCTTCCCTCTTCCCAGGACTTGCCTGGCCTCTACATTGGAAAAAGAGGCAGGGGAACTATTTGGATTTTGGCACTAAATAGGCATAATGAAACGCTGAAGTTGAACGTGTTAAAAAGAAAAAATAGCTAATAACTGGAATTAATGAAATTAATGAAAGTTTAAAAAGGGAAAAAGGGAAAAGAAAGGGTGGAACGTGGAAACAGAACTGAGCCCGCCACTTAATGGCAAAGGGAAAATTTCAGTGACTCTTTGAAAAGTCTTTTTAAAATTGGAATTTGAAAGGAAACAAAAGGAATTCCATTATAATAAAATAAAAACCCTGAAAAGAATATTACAAGGGAAAAAAGATACATGAAGAAATTGCCCTGGGATTATTTGGTGACTTTGGGAAAAAGTTGGAAATCAACAGAAGGAAGCTGGAAACAAAGACTTATGGACACTGACTGTTGAAATTTAATATAAAGGATGCTGGTTGCAATAAACTACTAGACAATTGGATTGGAAATAAATATTAAAGAAAGGAAAATAAAAGAAGTAGTAGTGTACAAAATGGGAGAAATGTGTGTCGAAATAAAATTGGAACAACAAAATAGGAAGGAAATGATGAAAGAAAGCTTGGAAATGTACAGCATTATACTACAAAAAATAGAAATGGTAATGCAGATTAAAGAAGAACAAAGAGAAACAGAGGGGAGGAGTGAAATAAAGTGGAAACCAGCCCTAAAGAACAAGTGGAACAACATTAAAACAAGA
>NW_028263163.1:0-62500 GCF_049901735.1 Notechis scutatus
CCACAGAGATTGCTGATCAATTGGGAATCAATTTTTATGTCTCATAATGGTTCCTAACTGCGAATAGGATCCCTTTGCAAATTCCATTTTAAGGAGATAAGAAAAGCTCTGTTGGATCAGAAGAAGGTCAGTCTAAGATTCACACAAATCCTTCTGGTTCTCGCACAAGTAGTAGAAGAAGGCAGAGACTTGTGGCTTTGTGCCACATGGAAGAGGCGTTTATCCAGAGGTGGAATTCAGTAGGTTTTGACCAGTTGTGGAGAACTGGTAGTGGAAATTTTGTGTGGTTCGGAGAACTGGCAAATACCGCCTCTGACTGGCCTTGCCCCCATCTCTTCTCTGCCTCCCACTGAGTCCCAGCTGATCAGCTGGATTGTGCAGCAAGAGAGCAGAGCTGGAAAGCAGGTTAGTCGGGAGAGGTAGGAATGGGCTTTTGAAGTAACTTTCCACTGCCATGCCCACAAAACCACGCCAAGCCATGCCCACAGAACCAGTAGTAAAAAAAATTGATCCCCACCACAGCGATTATCCCACAATTTCACTTTCCTCCATCACTACCCACAACATTGGACACTCGGCCATCTTACACTCTAGGAATCTCCAATGTTAGTATCTCACATTAATCTGAGAAAATGTTTCCAAATTTCCCACCCCAAATTCAATAAGAACTAAGGCGGGACTGGAATTCAAAAGTCTCCTGGTGATCTGCTCAAAGTCCCCCAGGAAGTTTTCCTTCCTGAGGGAGGATTAGAACTCAAAGGCTCCCGAATCTTGGCCGATACAACCAACAAGTCCTAAATCAATTATTGTCAGGAAGCTCACTCAAATTGATTGGCAATTCATGCAAAAAAATTAGGCTGTGCGTTTCCCAGAAGATGGGTAGGCTCCATAAACAATGCCATTGTTTCATTTGAGGAATGAAGGCGGAGATGGAAGGTTCTGGAAACACCATTTTACAGGATGTACCTTCTTTAGGCCCGACTGCCCCTGTTTTTCTTTGTACAACACCTGAGCTAAGGAATCTCTGAAACATTGTCTTGGGCTTAGGTCCAGGGGCCACAGGAGAAGTCTCCCATCCTAAAACGTATCCTGATCCCTTTCTATTTTGAGTGCACCATGGTGGGTCTGTCCCCATTCTTGGGAAGGGGACATATTGTGTGGGTGTTTTTGCTATGTATATTGACAACACGCAAGTTTTAGGGGAACCTTTGAAAGTGAGCTCAGTCTGCTCCTCAACTGTGAGCCCTATCTGACCATCACAACACCCGAAAGACATCCAGATATACACAAAGCCTTGTTTTTCTATGCTTCAAGCATGGACATCAATCTGATCATCGGTCCACTAATATTTTATCTTTTTGGAATGTGCAGTAAGTTGAACACATAGTAAATCTCATACAACTCGATGCAACTCGACTGCAAATGGAGACGAGTCTTTCTTTCCTGAAGGTCCAATCTGGGCCGGGCCTGATAACCGCTCACCTGCTTGGCTGCAATGTCTTCTCTTTGGCTGTGGGTGGTTCTCTTGTGGGTGTCCATGCATCTGGGAAGGGTGAGGAGACAGGAGATATTGGAATATCTCGGCTGGGCCCAGGAGTTTCTGGACAAAGCTACTTGCCACTCATTGCCTCTTCCTTCTTCTCTGAAAATATCGCCAGAAATCTCAAAAGGCAAACAGTAACAATGATTTGGGTCTTATTAACCAGAGCTGGGGAGGAAAGAGATGACTGGAGAATATTGGAGGGCCTCTTCTAGAGGAAAGGATGAAAACAAACAGAAAGAAAAGTGAAAGCTTCAGGCTTTCTTCTGCCCACCTCCTCATTTGTGGCCCAAAATGCCTTCATCATCAACGTTTGCTAGGCGAGCCCCTTTTGGCACCCAGGGACCCCCACAGTTCCATTCAGCAGGCAACTTGAAGAAGAGGAGGGTGTAAGTCCATCAATGGGGATTGGACAGCCACTTGTCTGACATGGTATAGGGCAGGGGTGGGATTCAATTGTTTTAACAACCAGTTCTGTGGGTGTGGCTGGGTGGGCATGGCTTCATCTTTTTTGCAGCACCCCCCTTGTTTTTGGGCCTCCTGGACCTCAGGGAAGCCTCCTGGGGGGCGTTTTTGCTCCCAGAAGTCTTCCCTGGGGCCCGAGAAGGCACAAAACAGAGCACAGGGCAGAGCGCGCAGCATACATACACATCCCACACCCCCTTTTGCCTCCTGGGCCTCAGGGAAGTGTCCTGGGCAAAGCAGTAAGACAGCGAGGGTGATCCTGGCACAGCTGATCAGCTGAACTGCCTCTTAGTGCCCCTCTGACGGCCCCCTTGGGGATGCTAAGAGGTGGCAGGGGGCATTCGAGGCACCGGCACCACAGGCTCACCCCATTGGGAAGAGAGTTTAAAAGAGATGCAAGCTGAGTGCGGTGTCTGCTGGGAGCAAACGTGAGTTTATCTTGTGTTGACTTTGCTTATCTGTGTTCCTGGCATCTTCCCAACCGTGTTGAGTTATTGCCATGCCTTCAAGTCTGGAATTCCTTCTCCTGCCCTGCCGAACTAATGACCTCCTCTTGCCTTGATTGGACTTCTAGTTACAGTGTTTGTTGACCACGTTTTGGTCTTGATTCTCTGCAGCCAAAGGCTGTTCCTGGGACTTTTCCTCCAGCCCAGAAGGTAACCACGACATTGGGGGCAAAGTTGGAGCTAATAAAGGGACTCCTACTGATTATCTGACTGGGTTGCCTTTGGGCCACGCCCCTTTGGGTCATCACGGTTAAAAGGTGCAGGTGTGAATGCAGCCACTGGGGAAGAGACCGGGTTCAGTGGGTCGTGTGGATCTCACAAGAGTCAGTCAGGTGGGGTGGTAGTTCAATCCCAGGGGGCCCTGAGTTCCAGTCCTGCCTGGGGTGCCAAGCCAGCTAGGAGGCTCTGGACCAGCCGCTCTCTCAGAGCCCTGGGAAAGAGGCAATGGCAACCACTTCTGAGCAGCTTCCCCTGGGGGCTTCCGGGCAACCTTCCCGCCCAGCTGGGCGAAG
Source organism: Notechis scutatus (assembly GCF_049901735.1). NCBI lineage: Eukaryota > Metazoa > Chordata > Lepidosauria > Squamata > Elapidae > Notechis > Notechis scutatus. The sequence continues at coordinate 3,024 of NW_028263163.1, forward strand.
CTGAGGGGCCTCTCTGGGCCTAGCTTCTTCCTCGCTGGTCAAGCGGCCTCCAACGGGCTGGATTTGGAGAGGGTTTGGCGGGGGCAGTGCTGTGAGGAGCAGTCACACAGGGGTCCTGCAGTGCCAGGGGGTCTGCCCCCTCCCTAGTGAGGGCAGGGAGGGAGGGGGGCCTGGGGGATAGGTTGTTTCACTTCTGATGGCCATAAGAAACCAGGGTTCCTGCATTCTGCAAGCTAGCCAATGACTCTTCAGGGGTCTTTGTTGTTCCCCAAAATGGAGGCAGGGCGTGGAGAGTGGCTGGTCTGCATCCGAGTTTTTCAAACTTGAGGAGGAATGGACTTCAACCCCCAGAGTTCCCCTCCCAACAATGCATGGACTTCCTCATGCTGGGCAGGGAATTCTGGGAATTAAAGTCCCTTTATCTTCAACTTCCAATTTTGGAAAATGGTGGTCTCCCTTCTTCCCTTTTGTGAGGAGTTAAAGCCCTGCACCAAGACTTGGCTAACTCACAGGTGGCTCAATCTATTTTCTTTTTTTCTCAGTCTCTCCCTCCCTCCCTCTCCCACTCTCCCTTCCCGGCAACCACGGATCCCCCTTGGAAGACGGGGAGGAAGAGCGCCCCCTGTGGGAAGGGCGAGGCAGCACTCCAGCGGGACTCCAGTAGGGGGCGGCAGAGGCCTTGGAGCTGGCAGACTTCTGACACCGTCAGGCAGCGCGAAGGTAAGTGCTGCCAGGTTTCCTCTCGTTCCCGCCCTTTCTTCAAGGCCCCCCCTGCTCCCCCAAGCGCTCTCCTTCACCCCCGCCACACGCCCCCCGCCCAGACCCCTCCCCCAAATGCTCTGCCCCCCATCCCCCCTTCCAGACAGACAGCCCGCCTCTCCCCTTCTCCTCGCCCGCTCCGCTTCCTTGGCCCGGACCAGCCACCCCCTCCAGGGACCCCGAAATCCCCCCCTCCTCCCCACCAAGACCCCTCGCGGTTCCTCTCTGAGGGGAGCCGGAGCTCTCAGCCCCCCCCCGCGTGCTCTTTCTCAGCTCCTGTCTGGGTAAAAGGCGCCTTTTCTTTTGAGCGTCTCATCCAATCACAGCGCTCCTTGTTCCTTTGGGTCTGTGGTAGAACGAGGAGAACAACGGTTCTAATGACGGCGCCCGATCTTAGTCTCTTCCAAAGAGGCTCCGTTGTACAATGAGGAGAATAACGGTCATAATCAGGGTGTAAAATATGATGGATATTTTAAAAAAAGACCCGACACAGACATTGCACTGTCACTGTAGAAATGGAACTTGATGTACGACAAAGGAATAAAATAATTTTTAAAATCCATACAAGTTCATACCCTCCAGCCTGTCTTATAATGGATTCCACAGTAAATGTTTTGCTGTGTGGAAAAAGCACAAAAAGCCACAAACACAATTCCCTAAATAATAGGGGGGGCGAGGGGGCTGCTGAATCCCCCGGGGGAGCCTCTTCATCAGCGGCGAGGCTGCTCTGGAAAAGGGGCGCCAGGCGATCCCCCCGGATGGCGGTCCTGGAGGGAGGGGACCTGGAGGCAGCGCCCCCTCTGGCTCGGTGGGGCGGGCAGGGAGGGACCCTCGGAGAGGAGGGTAGGCTCCTGCAGGTATCCGGGCGCCGTCCTGTCCCCGGCCTTCCAAGCGGTGAGCAGCGGCTTCCGGGCCCCGGGGGATCGTCTGGATGGCCTCGCAGGCCTGGGCACGGAGGCCTTGTGGGGTGGGGAGGGGTGGGGGGTCCTCCTGTTGCTCAGGCGGGCGGTTCCGGGTGACAGAAGCCCGCGGAGGTCGGACCGGGAGGAATCCGCCCCACCTGTACCCCAATGCAAGGCAGGTTTCTTCCCCGGAGTGGCTTCTCTCCTCTCTCTCCGCCCCCGAGGCTCCCTCGCCTCCTCCGGGGTTGCCGCCTGTGGTTGGCGGGATGAAGAAGGACCCGAATCGGGGTGGGGGAGGAGGGGGAGCCACGGGGGCCCTCAGCCCCACAGATAGGGCGAAAGGCAGGAGCGGAGGGTCCCTCGGCTGCTCAGCCCCGCCGCCCCCAGGGGAGAGATGTGGGGGGCAGAGAAGGCTGGGGATCCTTTCAGAGCATTTTTGGGGGAGTTGGGAGCTCTTGGCAGAGAAGCAGGTGGGGGAGGGGGTGACACTTGACACACGGCCAGCAGGGTCGCCTTTTCCTGCCCCTCCTTCCCTACCCCATCGGGCCACCAGAATCCCAGCTCCTCCTCGCCCTCCGCTCTGCCCGACGGTCCCGAAGTCGCCCGCTAGGACAGCCCCCACTGGCCCCTCATTCAGCCAGAGCGCTGCCCGCCCCCCACTAGGGGGACTCCTCCGTCTGCGGGAGCTTCGCCGGGAGCCTCCCGGTCTCGGCCTCTTCCCAGCCACCCGAGAGAGATGTGGAGCCGGTTCTTCTCCTCGGAGCCTCCGGGCACCGGGGAACGTCTGAAAGGGAGCCAGGGAGCGAGACTCGTGTCAGCAGAGAGGGCCCGTGGGGGGCGTCTCGCTCCTCCTTTACTCTCTCTCTCTGGGGCGTCTTTTCAGAAGCGAATCCCGAGACGAGGACGGGTCTCTTCTCCCTCTGCGACAGAAGGGAAGCAAAGGCGGCGTTTCTGTGCGATCCGCTGTCCGAGGAGATAAGGGAGGCGATCCTCGCGAACGAGGCGGTTGCACGAACTCTCTGGGTTGGCTGAATGGAGGGAAGGAGAAGGAAGAAGAAGAGGAAGAAAAAGAAGAAGAAGAGGAGAAGAAGGAAGAAGAGGAAGAAGAAAAGAAGTAGAAGGAGGAAGAAGAGGAAGAGAAAGAAGAAAAGAAGAAGAAAAGAAGTAGAAGGAAGAAGAAGAAAAGAACCAGTTGTTGAGAACTGTTGTGATATAACAACACAAATTCCATCCTGGCATTTGTCTATGTGTCTATGAGTCTATGTGGCACCTTCTATCCCAATTCTCAGCCACCCTGGCCCTGCTGCGACCTCAGCCGGTGATGGCTGGAGGGTCAGACCGGGAGGAATTGAGCGGACTGGTCATCTTGTGCCCAGGGAAGTGGACAGAGGAGGCCTTTCGGGAGAGGAGAGGGGGCGTGGGGCTTTTCTTGGTTTGAGATGGCTGAGTCAATCTGGGTGCCAACGGAGATGTTCTGAGTCCCCTCTGCCCTCTAGCCCTTCCCTGGATCTGCTGGCCAGTCTGACCTCCACAGAGAGGAGGCTGGCCAGTCTTTTGGCCTCCAGGAGGCATCCAGAGGAGAGTGGGGGGGCAGTGAGAGACCTGCCATCCTGCAGGCACTTCTGGCCGTAAAAGCAGGGCGAAGACCCCGTTGGAGAAGGAGCAGGTGAGGGGTTCGAGAGGGAGGCTGTTTCCCTCCATGAAGGCTCAGATACAACCGCCCCCCTATTTCTTGGGCTGCTCCCTCACCAGCCCCCAGGAAGGTCAAGAATGACCCCCAAGGATTTCAGAAGTTGGTATGTTCCAACGACTCTCTGCCTGCCCAGAATCCCCCTGTCCAAGTGGATCAGCCTGAAGCAGCAGCAAAAGGTCCCAGCTAATAAAAAATATACCCCGTTGCCATGACGATGTTTCCGGGCCTCCATCTTGACTGTATTAGAATAGAATATAGAATTAGAAGAGAAGAGAAGAGAATAAAGAATAGAATAGAATAGAATAAGAACAAAATAGAATAAGAATGGAATATAGAATAGAATAAATTTGATTGTCACTTTAACTATAGACTAATCGACATAGATTAAAATGAAATTTCACTGCACAGAGCTCTCAAAGGTTGTTAAGTGAATCACCACTGTCATTAAGCAAATCACACAGTTATTAAGTGAATCAGGCTGTGGTTGAGCAACTCTGGCTTCCCCAATGCCTGAAATTGGCAAAAAAAAAACCGGTCACACATTGGGATCAGGTGACCCCAGGGATGTTGCGACAGTTGTAAGTGCGAGTACAGGTTGTAAGTCACTTTGTCTGAGGCCGTTGTAACTTTGAAGCATTATTAAAGATACGGCCATAAGTCCAGGACTGCCTGTGATGGACCTGGGTGGGGAAGATGAAACCCTTTAAGCCTCCTGCCTTTGTCCAAGTTCTGCCTGTAAGGAGCACATGGATTTGCTCCATTTGTATCTGATTCACAGCAGCCTCAAAAGCATAAATACGATTCCAGTCTTTACGCCATCGAGTCCAAGGTTAACCCAGTTCCAAACCAGGGTGCCAAACTAAGGCAACTTTCAAGGTCTCCGATTTAGCTTTAATAGTTACACTTTATATGGTGTTTCATTTGAGTTTCTGCAGGAAATTAGACAAAACTTATATAAAATGCTTTCATCTATTGCATTTGCTGCTTAAACTTAAAAAATACCCCATATCTATCCAGCTTCTCATTTATTAAAGTAGGTAATGCTAAAGTTCCCCACAACTGGGGGTGCAGCCCCACTCAGGGAGACCCTCTCTGGGGGGAGACGAGTCAGTTTTATCAATGGAGACTTTGTGGAAAGAGTTCATAGTCTTACATTTCTAGGAACTCATATTTCCGACAACCTTACTTGGTCGGTTCACACTATGGCCACTGCAATGAAGGCCCAACAGCGCCTGCACTTTCTGAGGCTGCTGAAAAAGAGTGGTCCGGGTGAGAAGTTGCCGGTTACTTTTTACCGTTCTACCATCGAGAGCATTCTGGCATACTGTGTAACGGTGTGGTGTGCTGGATGCTCTGCAGTGGATGAGAAGATGCTCCAGAGAGTTATAAATAGCACAAAAAATCATCGGTTGCTCTCTTTCTTCTTTGGAAGAGATTGCGAAGACCAGACTCCTCTCTAGAGCACTAAAAATCTCCACAGACCGTTCTCATCCTGGACATTCATATTTCGAACTGTTACCATCAGGGAGGCATTATAGGTGTCTTAAAATGAGGACTAATAGATTGAGAAACAGTTTCTTTTCCAAGGCAGTAATTGTCCTGATTCAAACAGTGCGTTTGTGGTTTCGTCCTATCATTATTATTATTATTATTATTATTATTATTATTATTATTATTATTATTATTATTATTATTATTATTATTATTATTATTATTATTACTATTACTATTACTATTACTATTACTATTACTATTACTATTATTATTATTTACTCTGTAGTATGATTGGGATGTAGTGTTTGGGGCACTCTGCTGGAGTAGCTTTCAAATTTCATTGTATTCACGGAATGCAATGACAATAAAGGTATTCTATTTAGAGGATTAATAAGGCCTCTTTGAATGCTACATCAGAAAAAAAAAAAAAAAGCAAAATCCATCGTAGGGGAGAGACACAATTCAGTGAAATTTGGGTGGATTTTATAGTTTATTTCATTAGCAATAGACCACGATATGGGAGTATTTTAGGTATGTGGTAAATATGTGTGCAGTCCCCACCTCTTTACTTATCTTTTACTACATCTGGACTGCCCAGCCATCGTGGGTGGGTGTTATTTGTATGCTTATATACCAGGATGGCTTATATTGTTTGTTAAGCATTGTTCAATATTTTTTTAAATGGATGATTCATTTCATAATTAGTCCAGTCTCCAAGTTGGAGCCGGTGAACCTCGGTGCCTCTTAATGTGGCAAATGGACTTGCCACGAGTAAGAGTTTCTCCCCTCTAATTCTGTCCTGGGAGAAAATGACTGTAATGGAAATCAAGACTTATTTAAGGTATAAATAACTTTATTGAGAGGACTAAAATATCACAAAACAGTTAGGAGGATGTTCAATCCTCCCACCTGCCAGGCTCTCAAAAGGAGGGTTGAAAAGGGGAAAGACAAATGATGCCAGCAGAGGCTGCAGCTAGATTTTTTCCCCTATGAAATGCTGGTTTCAGGACAGAGAGACGGAGGAAGATGGAAACCTCCCTTTTTTATTCCGTAGTCAGAACTTCCAGGCGAGGGTGAAGAGTTGAGATGCCAGAAATACCAGTTGGCACCCAATATTTGGAAATAAAGACCCAACGCTTCTCTCAAACCCACCCGAGATATAAAGCTGTCATCAAAATCAATGTTTTTAATTGGGGTCAGTTTCTCTTTCTAAAGAAGGGTCTTTTTTCCCTGGTGGTCCCAGAAGAGCAACCAGGCCTGGCAGCCATCTACCTGCCAGGCTCTGCCTGCCCCCTCAGCCATCCGCCAGCAACCGTCCCCCACAAGTAAGCCAGTGGAACACGGGGGGGGGGGTCACAGTGTTTTTACTACCGGTTCTGTGGGCGTGGCTAGGTGGTCGTGTGACTGGGTAGGTGTGGCTAGGGGGGGTCATGTGACCGGGTGGGCGTGGCTAAGTGCAAAGTCATAAGCGCGATGACCAGTCATAATTCACTTTTTTCAGCCCTCTGAATAGTCCCCATGTGTCGTGTAGGACGATGAAGTAGGGTTGCGTCCAGCCAGATGTCCTGAAACACCCCAAAACAAGAGCTGAACTTTCTTTGGGAAGAGAAAAAATACCTGAATTTCAGCTATTTTAAAATATTCCAGGCAACCCACTCTGGTTATCTACAATGGAGGCAGTTACACATCCAAACGTTTTAGTCTATGATAACATTGTAAGATACAAAGACTTATTACATGAAACCGGAGAGTTACAGGGTAGGAATCAAATACAAATCCAAGGAAAGGAGATAGCATGGTGGCCCTATGCACAAATACAAACACATTATAAAAAAAAAGATAAAGAACAATTTGGCTTTAATATGACTCAGCAAGAATTAGATAAGATTTGGCATGGAGAGGAAAGGAAAATGATTAGTAAAATATACAAGTATCTTTTGGACTATAAATTAAAAGAAGAAACAGTCAAGGAATGTATGATAATTTGGGCTAAAAATGTGGGCCACAGTATTGAATTAGACAAGTGGGAACATATTTGGCAAATAAATTACAGATTAACCATGTCAGTCTCGTAGAAAGAGAATTTGTATAAAATGGTTTACCGTTGGCATCTGCCACCTGTGAGACTGGCTAAGATGTTCCCGAATCTCCCGCCAAATTGTTGGAAGTGTAACTGCGTCCAGGGAACATACTTTCACATGTGGTGGATGTGCCCATGTGCTCAGAAGTTTTGGAGAAACATTAGAAATTGGATACTAAACATAACTAAACAAGATGTAAAACTTGAACCCGAAACCTTCCTACTAGGCATGATAGATTCAAAAATGGGAAAAAAACACCAATATTTAATCTTGCACATTATAACGGAAGCCGGAATAAGCTATGCACAAAATTGGAAATTGTCTACTACTCTCTCAGAGGAGATGGTCATCAAAAATATTCACGAGTGCGCAGAGATGGATAGCCTAACTAATTACTAAAAAATAACCAAGATAGTGATTACTATAAAACATGGAATTGTTGGTATGAATGGTTAAAGAAAAGGCAATACTTGACAACTGGATAAGTTATGAAATTATGGAAGACGTGCGTATAATTATAAAGTATTTGTGAAATTAAAGCATTAAAAGAACGAAGAAGGTACTGTAACACGTAATCACGTCAATGTTAGGGGGATAAAAAAATGTGTAACCATTGTTCAACTTTTGCTGCAAAATGTATATATGTATATATGTGTGTTTATTTGTTTGTTTTTTAAATAGCAACACTGAATTTCTACACAGACCCAAACATAGAGGTATTTTTAATAATTTTCAATTGAAGAAAAAGTTTGATGATTCAAGTAAAAAAATGAAGGGTCTAATTTCTCTCTGGTCTTTCTATTTACAGCAGCAGAAAACACAAGTTGTCCCTGAATGAGGAGCTCCTGAGGAAAAAACAAACGCAGAACTCGGCAGGGAGCTGGAGGGAGAAGGAGAGGAGGTGAGAAATTCTGAGACAGCAACCCCGATTTTCTCTTCCAGGATTTCCTCTTCCATCCTCCGTAGCTACTCAATCTGATGATTCAATTGGAAACCTTGAGGGCCTCATTTCCCTCTTGTCTTCTTCCTCTTTTGCAGGATAAACATCTTGGAACAGCAGAACCACAATCTCCACTGCAGGGTTCTGCAGCAAGCTGGTGAGGACCAGGAGCTCCTCAGGGAGAACCAGGCCCTGAGGGAAGAGCTGGAGAGGTAAGAAAGACCCCCAAAATATGGGCTAGCCTGAAAATAAGCCCTAGCCTGGTTTTTGGGGGGGTGGGCCTAATGCAAGTGAAGGGGTGGGTGTGGCCAGCGCAGGAGGCAGCCCCTCCCTTCTCCCGGTCCCCTCATGGAGGCTCGGCCCCTTAATTGTGGTTCACAGACCAGCAGAGCCCGTGAGGGCCAGGCACGTCGGCCCAGGTCTCTGGAGCACCTCCCCAGCTGCCGGCCGGCCAGGGCCCCCTTCGCCAGCAGTCATGCTGCCCTGCATGAGCTCCAGGGTGGCCCTGCAGCGAGATGGAGGAGGGAGGGGGAGGTCATCCCTTCCTCTTCCCTGGCCACCGAGCCCCCTGCATGCACCCTTCCCACTGGAGCAAGACATGCAACACCGGTATCACTCGTGGAGACTCCCAGTGCAACACTCTCCCGTAGCTTTGGAGCAAACCTCCTCCTCCCCCACCTTTTCCTCCTGGTTGTTCTTTCCTTGGGACCGCTGGACAGACGCACGTCCCCAAAATGCTCCATCCAAAGGCTTCAGCCATGCCATCCTGGGATGTGCTCTGTGCTGCGATCCCAAAGAAAGGACTGTACGTGTGTGTTGTGTATGTTGTGTGTGAGAGAGGGGGGAGAGAGAGAGAGAGAGAGAACATCACTGCCAGCCCTCTGAGGTTGGATCGGATCTCCCTCCCTCCCTCCCCCTCCCTCCCTCCCTCTCTCTGCAGCAGCAGTGGCAGAGCTTCAGTCCTTCTCCCCCACCCTGCCTGTGCCTGCAGCAGCCCCCGTGCTGGCCGCCCATCAGCTGCCCCTGTTGCTGCTGGTGTCGTGGAGTCTGACCGCTCTGCTCTCAGCAGCCCTGCTGGGCCGCCAGCCCACCAGGGCCCCCTTTGCGACCTGTGCTGACTCTGCCGCCCCCCCCACGGCCGCCTTGGGGCTGCTGAGCACTGGCCTGCATGCCTCTTTGGTGCTGCCGGCATCAGGTTTACAGCTGCACTAAGCCTGGCCCTCTCTGGGACCTGGCGGGCACTGCAGCTCCCTGACTGTCTCTGCGTGGAGAAGCTCCAGTGGAGGGCTAGGTGGCTGCCGAGCCCCTGCTGTTGGGGCAGAGGCCGAAGGCGACCAGGAGCAGAGCCAGGCCTCAAACAAGGAAGAACTGGATCATGTCTGACGGTCGAACCCCCAAAAGTAGGAGGCTCATTTCTCTCCTGTCTTCTCAATGGGCAAGGAAGACAACCACCATTTGCAACCTGGGGAGTCAGCAAAGGGCACCGCAGGAGAAAATCGACACCTTAGCCTCGGAGAAGTTGGCCTTGCTGGAGCGGATGAGGAGGTGAGAGATGAACTTTCCCCCGCCCCCTGGAACTTTTCTAGGGGCGTCTCAGTTTTATGGTTGGTCTTGTGACACCCTCCCCACCCCAGGTGCCCCAAACCTCCCTGCCTTCCCAGAGTGGGAATTTCCTGGCCTCCAAGCAGCATCTGCTCCGATGGCTGAGGAAGGAAGGAAGGAAGGAAGGAAGGAAGGAAGGAAGGAAGGAAGGAAGGAAGGAAGGAAGGAAGGATATTCATTTCTAGGGCGGGATTGACGCCTCCCCTCCTGATTCTTCCAGGGAGAAACAACGGAGGGAACAACGGAGAGACAGAGAACGGCAGGACTCCCAGTAAGACCCAGGAGACCTCTTCCCCTCCCCCCCTCTCCCCTCATCTCCCCATCTTCCTCCCCCTCACCTTCTTCCCCTCGCCTTCTTCCTCCCCTCCTCCCCCTCTTCCTCCCCTCTCCCTCTTCCTCCCCTCCCCTTCCTCCCCCCTTTCCTCCCTCCTCCCCTCTTCCTCCCCTCCCCTTTCTCCCTCCCCTCTCCTTTCTCCCCTTTCCTCTCTCTTCTCTTCCTCTCTTTTCTTGCCTCACCTCTCCCTCCTCCTCCTTTCCTTCCTTCACCTCCCCTTTCTTGTTCTCCCCCTCTTTCTGCTCCTCTTTCTTTTCCTCCTCCCCTCCTCTTCCTCTCTCTTATTTGCCTCCTCTCCCACTCCTCCTCCTTTCCCTCCTTCACCTCCCCTCCTTCCCAATCCTCTTCTCCCCTTCCCCTTTCCCTCTTTCTCTTCCTCCTCCCCTCATTCTCTTCCTCTCTTTTCTCTTCCCCCCCTCCCTCCCCTCCTTTCTCTCCTTCATCTCCCCTGCCTCCTTCTCTCCCTCTACTTTCTGCACCTCTTTCTTTTCCTCCTCTCCTCCCTCTTTTTATCTTGCCTCCCCCTCCCCTCCCCTCCCCTCTTCCTCCCCCTCCCTTCCTCTTAACCCTCCTACCCCTCCTCTCTCTCCCTTCCCCTCCTCCTCCCCCTCCCCTCCTCCCCTTGTCCCTCTCACCTTCCTCCCCCTCTTCCCTTCCCCCTCCTCCCCCTTCTTTTCCCTCCTCCTCTTCCTCCCCTTCCGCTCCTCTCACTTGCCCTCCCTTCCCCCTCCTTTCCCTCCTCCCTTCTCCTTTCTCCCCTCTGTCAGCTGGTGCTCCATTCAAAATCCAAGAAAGAAATACTTAGACTCTTGTAATTAGAGAAAAGATATCTTTTACTGGAAGTCTGTGGTAGCAACAAGAAAATTCTGAATCTGGGGAAATAGGCACGTACATCACATATATCAAGGGAGTGAAATGTTCCCACCCCCAATAGTTCAAACGATTCTTCCAATTAAAAGTTGTGAACTTCATCATGTGGACATCTCCAGGTGGTGATGATTAGTTGACCTTGGCTTACTCAGATAAAGGTTTGCAGTTGAGCAGAGAAGAGAAAGCTAAGCAGGGATTAGAAACCCTCCCCAGTTTATACAATATCAGTTAGTAACACTTTCAGCTCACGTCCCATACATTCCCCCCTTCCACCACCACCCGTTACTCATGACAGTCAGAAAGAAGCAAAGAAAAGGAGGAAGATCTTGAAGGCTGACACCCTCTCCTCTTCCTCTTCCTCTCTCCTCCTCTTCCTCTCTCTTCTCTTCCTCTCTCTTCTCTTTCTCTCTCTTCTCTTCCTCTCTCTCCCTTCTCTTGCCTCACCTCTCCCTCCTCCTCTTTTCTTCCTTCACCTCCCTGTCAGCCTTCAAGATTTTCTCCCTTTGCTTTGCATCTTTCGGCTGTCATAAGTAAGGGGGCGGGGAGGAGGGGGAAAATATGGGAAGTGAGCTGGAGGTGTTACAAACTAGTACTGTATAAACCGAGGGGGGGTGGTGAGAGTACATTCTTGCTTAGGTTTCTATTTCTTGCTTAGCTTTCTTTTCTCTGCGCAGCTGCAAACCTTTATCAAACTATGCCAAGGTCAACGGACAGAAGCCTCATCACCACCTGAAGATGTCCACATGATGATATTCACAACTTTTAATTGGAAGAACCATTTGAACTATTGGGGGTGGGAACATTGCCATCACTTTGTATATGTGATTTACGCGCTCATCTCCTCAGATTCAGAATTATTTTGTTGCTACCACTGACTTCCAGTAAAAGATATCTTTTCTCTAATTAAAAGAGTCTTTCTCTGAGACCTGGCCTCCAATTCCTGCAAGGGTTCCATGCCTTTCCTGGAAGCATCCACCCTTTCCTCCTCTTTTCCTTTTGATGTCCCAGGCTTTTCTCTTATACTAGATCTCCATACATAAATCCTAAATTGGAGCTGGTTTTAAAATTGCTTCTGCCTGAAGTGAAATTACGTTTCCCATCATTTCTAGCAATATGAATTTTTTAGATGAAAGCAGACTAAAAGGCAATAAAGTGACAGCCTGTGGACTGTATCATTGGGTGAATAGTGAGAAAGTGATGGAGTGGATAGGATTTTCTTTCTTGGCCACTCTCCGTTGTCCTTCATGGTTCATTTCAGACACTCAGATCCTTTCCATGTTGAAACCTATTCATTTATTCAATAAACTGCCTGCTTTGAGGTCTGCAGGTGAGATCGTGGAGGTGCCCACCGTGTGGAGGATGGTAAAGTGGGGTTTTTTGCCACACAAAAGACCCCAAGGCTTTCAAGGAGCCGTTGGGAGTCCCCGTCTTCCTGGCTGGCCATCTGGGATGGTCATTCAGAGATTCCATTGCTTGTCTGGAGGCCTACATTAGGTACGTACAGCTTGGCCTGGAGGGGAGGCCTGGGTGGGCTGAGTGAGAGGGAGCAGTTGAAGGGACAGGCAGGTCCATCCTGGCAGGGAGAAGGGAGGATGGCTCCTCCTGATCTCATTGGCTGGAGCTCGCCATGGCAACCTCCAGCATCTTCGGGAGTCTGGGCCACAGCAATGGAGGCCCTGCTCAGCAACCCTGGAAAGAGGCTGGACGGGATGGCTGGCCTTGGGGCCTCGCAGGGTCTCCTCGCCTGGGTTCCTCGGAAGGGAGAGACCCTCCCTTCAAGGCAGAACCAAGGGGCTCAGCCCAACATGGCAGACGGGCTGATTCCTGCCATGGGAGCAGCCTCCATCCCTGTCCCCAAACTCCCCATCCAGCAGGCGGAAGGTTCCTGTTTCTGGAAAGGGGCTGGGGGCTGGCGGTGGAGGGTGCTGGGAAGGACCTGCAAGGTTTGCGGGCCCAAAATATTGGCTCCAGGCTGTCCGAGTTGGATGGGCATTGGGACTCCAAAGCTGGGGTTGGCCCGCTTAATGGTTTGGGGGAATTCACCTAAACTGGGATTCCGTTGGCCAGAGAGCAGTTATTTCCCAGAGACACTTGCCTGGAGATTGGCGAATTCCTTTATTTTCATTTTTTTATTCCTTAGGTTTTCATGTCTCCTTTATTCTTTCTCTCCCTAGCTCAAGGCAGTGAACACACCTAAGATCCCTTCATCCCCACAAGAAGAACCTCGTGAAGGCCGAGAGAGGGATGGGCTCAAGGTCCCCCACCTGCCTTTCGTGGCTGAGATGGGACTCGTAAGTATTGGGGGGGAGAATCTATCTTAATTCAAATGGGTTGCCACCTTTTCCTGTTATCAGAAGCACCAAAGCTGTGGAAAGACGGACAAATGGCTGGAGACATGATATGATTTGATCATATGATCCTGACTCCTTTGGAGGGTTTTCAGTGATGATATGCCTTGAATTGGAGTCTGAATCAAATGGGAAGTCAGGATAGTTTGAAGGGAGATCAGTATTGAGGGATTATTATGCTGGTGTTTCTCAAACTAGGCCCCTTTAAGGTACGGGGGACTTCAAATCCCAGAATTCTCCAGCCAGCATGCTGAATTCTGGGAGCTGAAGACCGTCCATGCCTTAAAGGGGCCACGTTTGTGGTTGTTATCCAAAGTTGTTTCACTTTAATGAATGTTTCAGGCTGTTGTCATTTGATTCTTTTAACCCTGATCTGTTCCCTCTTTGGAGATTAAAGATACAATGAAAAGGAAATAGACAATGGCAACCTATAGCTGAAAGAGACCATTAAGGTCGCATGATTGACTGACTGAGGGATTGATTCTATGTCATCAAATTGGTATTAACTCTCTGCAGCCACATAGATCAATTTTCCCCATGGAGATCTGTCCCCAACCCGATCCTTCAGGTGTCCCATCCCTACCATAGCTGCTTACAGCCATACAGCTGCTTTTCTTCTTCTCCTTCCTTTACTCTTCCCAGCATGGCAGACTTCTGCAGGGAGTTTGGTCTGCATTGATTGACAGCATTGAAAGAGTGTGGCTCCTGAGTGGCCACAGAGGAAGATGGGTGATCAGTCTCCAGTCTGGACTTTTAGATCTCCCAAAAGGTCAAACAAAGATGTTTAACCCTGCATAGATTCTGGATGCATCAGAGATAATGATTGTGGTGGTCTGTGGTAGATAAGAAGCCCCAAATTTTATTTTATTCAAAAAGATAAAATACAAGCTTTGGAAAAGAAAACTATTAGAAACGCAAAACAAGACAAAACATTTTTTTTAAAACTGTGCATTAAAAACAGACAAAAACATGCATATTGTCTCCCCAGCTGAATAATAGTTTCTCCCCCTTGCAAAATAGGCCCACAATTAAAACTACACATCTATTTGCATCTACTTGACTTGTCAGATATCTGCTGTATATAAAAAATGGAGTTAACGTTTTAAGTCCAACAATAAAGTTATATTTCAAAACTGTCTGTTATCTGCTATTGTATTTAACTCACAGAAAATTTACAGGGGCTTCTTATCTACCACAGATCTTTAGGTCTTTAGGTACAGCACCCAGTATGCCGAGTACCACTGGAACCACCTGCACTGGTTTGTGCCAGAGTCTCTGCAGTTCGATTCTCACGTCCTGATATCTGGTTCCTTTTTCCATTTGTTTCTCGTCGATTCTACTGTCACCAGGTATGGCAATGTTGACGATCCACACTTTTTTCTTCTCCACAATCGTGATATCCGGGGTATTGTGTTCCAAAATTTTGTCAGTCTGTATTCGGGAGTCCCACCGTAGTTTTGCATGCTCATTTTCCTGTTCTTACAAAATATCTGCATTTTCTTTGAATTCAGGCTGTTCAGTTGCTCCAGATTGTGAGGAGTGTTAAAATATCCATTTTTATGACTCAAAACTCATGTTGAAAGAAATGCCTTTTGAAGTGAGGAAGTGCCAGGCACCAATTAAGAATGTTGACCGATCTTAGAATGTCTTTGAAGTGCCAGGAACTATCGAACTCTCTTGGAATGTCTTTGAAATGCCAGATACCAATTAGGGAAGTGTTTGCTGTGTGCTAGGTACCATAAGATAATAAATTGTATCTTGTATCCTGAAAGGTAGATTTTAAACCAAGCCATTTGCATAATGGGGGGGTAGCTTTAGGGTATAAGAGTAGAGCAAAAGCTATGTTTTATGTTCCTCCCAGCTGCCAAGGGTGGAACCCCTCTGCAGATGTATATTCAATAAAGCCTTTTTCCTTGGATCAACTTTGAATCCTGGTGGTTTTTCTTTAGCCACAATCTCACAAGATTTTATTGGAGTATTTTCTGCTGCCACTTCAGCAATCTGCTGTTCAGCAGACTGTGTTCTCGTTTCACAGTTTTTCCGTATTTCTTCAAGTTCGACTTCACTGAGCACTTTGTTCCGAGTGATGAATCGTCACTGATCGGCTAATCGTAACTCAGTTATCCTTGAGTCTGGGTATTCTTGTTTCCATAAATTGTACATCCTTTTCTGGTAGCCTCGCTTTTCTGCTTCTGCTTTGTAGTAGCATTTCATTACAGTGCGGTTCTCTGACATGGTGTATTTCAAGGAAGAAGAAAAGGAAGATGGGAAGGAACTGAAGTCAATAGATGAAGGGAGGAAAGGAATAAGAAAAGGAAAGGGAAGGAAAGGAAAGGAAAAAAATAGGAGGAGGAAAGGAAAAGGAAGAAGCAGAAGAGGAAGATGGGAAGCAAATGAAGTCAATAGGTGAGGAAGGGAGGAGGAAAGGAATAGGAAAAAGAATAGGGAAAGAAGGGAAGGGAAGGAGGATCACAGAAGGAACTACCATGGTTACACAAAGACCCCGATAACCTGAAAGAAGACAAGAGAGACAAATATCAAAGGCAGAATCAGGGAGACGCAAGGAAAGCAGAGCCCCCATTTTTAGGGAAAACAGGAAATCGGAGGCTCCGACTGAACGAAGCCAAACGCTGAAAGGAGGAAAAAGAGATTTCTTTCCAAAGGAACGGGGAGGGGGGCTGGGGGGGGGCGGCAGGGACGGTCGGGGTGCCCTGGATCTCCCCGGGGGGAGAAGCGCTTGGGGGGGCAGGAGAGCAGCGGGGGAACCTCCCTGGGGAGGGGGAGGGGGAAGGAAGGTCAGGAAGGTCACGCTGGCCCCTCAAAGCCAAATTCCCCTTCGGTTCTTGGATCCCTCCAGCCATTGCTCGACTGAGGTCGCAGGAGGGCCAGGGTGGCTGAGAATCGGGATAGAAGGCACCACATAGACTCAACAGCTGTGTGCAATGAAATTTCATTTTAATCTATACCAATCACTTTACATTTAAAGTGACAAACAAGTTTATTCTATTCTATTCTATTTCTATTTTCTATTCTATTAAACATTCTATTCTGTTCTATTTTATGTCTATATTCTATTCTATATACTATTCTTTTCTATATTCTATTTGTTCTATTTGATTTCTATATTCTATATTCTATTCTATTCTTTTCTATATTCTATTTGTTCTATTTGATTTCTATATTCTATTCTAAAGTCAAGATGGAGGCCTGAAAACGTCGTCATGGCAACGGAGTTTGTTTTTTATTAGCTGAGACCTTTTGCTGCTTCTTTGGGCTGATCCACTTGGATGGGGGATTCTGGGCAGGCAGAGAGTCTTTGGAACATACCAACTTCTGAAATACTGGGGGGTTGTTCTTGACCTTCCTGGGGGCTGGTGAGGGAGCAGCCCAGGAAATGGGGGAGGGGCAGTTGTGTCTGAGCCTCCATGGAGGGAAGGAGCCTCCGCTTTGGCCCCCATGGATCCCTTCACTCCTCCCTCCAGCCGTCCCTCTTCCCTGTCCAGAATAGGGGTCTCCTGCCCCCTCCGAGCTGCCATCATGGCCAATGCAGGGATCTCTCTCCTTGGGGGATCCTTTCCCACTCAATCCCATGGTGGCCAGGAGAGATCGGAGGCTCCTCAGGATCCCCAGGAAGGGATCCCAGAGCAAAGTGGGCAGGAAGGACCCGGGAGCATCTCCAGGGCCATCATGGAGGAGGAGGAGAAGGAGACCGGAAGAGCTGCTGCTTCTCTCCTTCTGCAGCTGGTGGGAAACGGGGAAGGTCTGGATGTCCTCTTGGACCCCAAAGAGGGTTTCCCAGCTTCACCGTCTCTGTGCCTCACTTTCCCCATTGCTCTGGCCAGGTCAGGGAAAGCCTCCTTAGGACTCCTCCGGACACTCTCAGATGGACTGGAAAAGGGGGATTTTTCTAATTTTCCACTTCTAATTTATTATTTGTTTTGTGAAATTCTAATTTTTAATTCATTGGGAGATTTGAAGGAAAGGCTGGAGAGCCACCTGTCTGAAATGGTATAGGGTTTCCTGCTTGAGCAGTGGGTTGGTTGGACTAGAAGACCTCCAGCGTCCCTTCCAGCTCTGATTCTGATTCAAAATAGACTCATAAAATTTCCCCTCTGCAGAGAGCTTTGTGTATATATCACCTGAAATTATGGAATGTCAGGGACATTTTAGATTCCTTGAAACCCATGAAATGAATGACATGCAATTACATTCCTGCCCAAAAATCCCAGAGGCTTTAGGTTTTCTGTCTCACTTTGATTATGAGATTTGCCCCTTTTTTCCAGGTCCCGTCTCAGTAAAGCCCTGTAACGTTTGGGGGGGAAGATGCAGCCCTGGAGGCCCAGAGGGAGGAGACCTTCCCCAGCTGACCTGCATTGGGCAGCCAAAGGGCTGAGAAGCCCAGGGGACACTTACTGCCCGGTTCAGAATTCCGGCCAATCCCCCCCTCCATTCTATTCCCAGGCAGCCCTGGACTGTTGGGACTGGGATCTCTGCCCTCAGTCAGTGCAGTGATCAGGTCAAAGCAGACCCAATTTGTGACCGTTTTGACGGAGGTCATTATGCAGATCAGGTGCTCATTGCAATCCGGTTCAGGCAGGAAGAGGGAATCCTTGCAACTCCCTCCTGCTTCCCCTGGACCCCAATCTCCCTCCGGCTTCTCTGGGGAACCAGGGAGCCATGCCCAGGGTGGGTTTTGAGGGGGGGGGTTGAATCTGGGGGTCTCACTGCCTGACAAAGTCATTGACCAACCGTAGCAGTTTCAGTAGGAATTAATGATATTCTGGGGAGCCCCAGAAACTGATTTCTCCTGTTAGAAGGACACCCAGTACAGGAAGTCCTCGACTTTCAACCCCAATTGGGACAGAGAAGTTTGTCATACAGTGAGACCTCACCTGACCATGACTTGCAACCTTCCCCTTTGGCTTCCCCGTCAACTTTGCCTGTTGGAAGCCCCTGAGAAGGTTGCAAATGGCCACCACGTAACCCTGGGACCCTGCAACCATCCTCAATGGGAGCCAGTGGCCAAGCGCCTGGATAGCGATCGTGTGACTGCAGGGACCCTGTAACCACCTGCTTCTAAGTGGTGTTTCTCAGCCTGGTCATAAATGCTAAATGAATGGTCATAAGCCAAGAATCACAGAATAGAAGCTGTGAGAGGAGACCTTCGTGATCATCTAGTCCAACCCTCTTCCCCAGTGCAGGAACCCAGGGCCACAAATACACCACTGACATAGACGGAACTCTCGTTCTTGTATTTTAATGGGCTTTTCTTTATTTTTATCAGGGAGAATTATTCAGAGCCAAATCTGATGTCACTGCAAGGAACTGGGCGTGACCTGGGAGGAGAGTCACCTCCAACTCAAAAAGGACCTCAGAGGCCGGAGGAAAAGCAGCCCAACAGCCAAGAGGAGAAGCCCTTTCAGTGTTCGATGGGTGGAAAGAGTCTCAGGAGGAGATCCCTCCCTTCCCATCAAAGGATCTGCCCTCGTGTTTCTTTTGGACTCTGCACAATTAAGTGGCACCAGCTGGTCTCTGTAGATCAGTCACCTACAGGAGTTCTTCCTCAGTTCTTTCTCTCTGGAAAAATCAGAAGGTTAGACATGAATTTGGGCCAACGATCAAATATTCTTAGCTAACAACAATGGCAACTCCAAATGTTTTTGGGCAGCAGAAAGTGTGTATGTTAAATGGAGGAGAAAGAGGGGGAGGAGCTGAAGCTCTTTGCAGATGTTTCAAGCCATTTTGGGGCTCTTGTTGGGATTCCTCGGGAACTTCTCCAAGTTCTTCAAGCAGCCTTGAAGCCATTTTTCGTGAAGCGGTGGAGGTTCTTCTGCAAATGTGAGGCTTTCTAGGAAGCCTTCCAGCCACTGTAGTGTCCCCTCCATGGGTCCTTCATAAGACTGCTGCCTGAGGCTCTGGGTGGACTCTTCTAGAGGCCTTTTTCTTTGGACTCCTTGGATCCCTTCAATGGAGGCTTCCAGCCATTCCTGAGTCCCTCATGCGGTTTCTTCAGCTCCTTCCTCCTCCAGGTTCTTTATTGATGTTTCAAGCCATGGCTTGAAATGCTGTTTGCACCCTTCATGACCTTCCTCCAGCAGGTTTCTCAAGGTCTTCTGCAGCCGTTCTTCAAGAGTAGGTCTTGGTCCGTCTGAGAGAGAGATGTTGAAATGTTCTTGAAGCCGCTTGAGTATGTTCTCCACAGATGCTTCAGGAGATTTCTTCTTCAGGGCCTCTATGGACTTCTCCAGCCACCCCTTTCTCCGAGACCCAGCCTCCGATTCCTGCAAGGGTTCCATGCCTTTCCTGGAAGCATCCACCCTTTCCTCCTCTTTTCCTTTTGATGTCCCAGCGGCCTAGTCCCGGGTTACATCTTTTGGTACAGACATAAATCAAATTCATGCTCACTTTATATACCATTTCATACCTTATTTACCATTCTATATTTTCTATATGGCTTCTCCCCTCTTTTCACTCTCTTAATTCTATTTTATTTATTTCATCTCGATTTAGATCATTATACTGATATTTTTTGTTCGTTCTGTAATCATCTATTTTTCTTTTCTTATTAACACAATATTTCTCCTGGAATCACTAATTGAAGTATGACGCCTTTATATCTTTCCCCTAAATTTAACACTTAAAATAATATATAATTCTCATTCTGATTCTTCTTAGCACATTCTAAAACTACCTACTACCTTTTAAGATAGAAAAATAATAAATTTACAATATTATTGAAACAATAATCCATAGTATATTAAACTTTATCATTTATGCATTTTTGGTATTTTGTTAAATCATATAAAGATCCAGTTTTCTAACATTGTTTCAAGTAAAGATACAAGAATACAATCTTATGTACTTTTGCAGAATCTCTTTTGTAATCCTAGTCTTTTTACCACCCCCACCCCCACCCCCAGTCTCTTGATCTCCACCCTCTTGGTCTCCACTCTCTTCTGTAAACACAAGCTATTTCATTTAGCCCTTTCTTCTTTTTAAACTTTCTCTTCCTGGGGTCTATCTTTCCCCTAAATTTAACACTTAAGATAATATATAATTTCCATTCTGATTCTGCTTAGTACATTCTCCATACATTTTAAAATAAGAAAATAATATGTTTATAATATAGTTGAAACAATAATCCAAAGCAAATTAAACTCTATCATTAAATCTTAAACATTTTACATATTCCCTTTAATATTTTATTAAATCATATAATATTCCAATTTTCTAACTCTATTTCAAATACAATACTACAATACAATCTTGTGTGCTTTTGCAGAATCTCTTTTTTAATTGTATTTTACCCTTTGTCTCTGAAAAAGATCTGTTTTTTTACATCTTGTTTCAAACCTTTATAACTTCTCTTCCCTTTTTCCCTTCCTTTCTTGTCCAATCTAGCCTTTTTACCCCCCCCCCCATCTCTTAATCTCCACCCTCTTAATCTCCCCTCTCTGTTGTATTCCTCTTTTCTGTTGCTTTCTGACATTGTATCAATTTTTCACCTTATTTTTCCTTTTTTTGGTTATTTTTTAAGTCTTGAATTCTCCATTCTCTTTCCCCTCTTTCCCTTTTCTTCCTCAACTAAAGTTATTTGTTCATTAAAGATGGCTTCTTCTTCTTCATCATCCCAGCTTTCTTGTTGTTGTAATTCCTGGTAGGTAGAAATTGCCATTTCCAAAAAGTGAAAAACAGATCCAGAAGAGCCCTTCCCTTCTTGTTCCTCTTCTCTTAACTTTTCAAATTCCATTTTCAATTCTTCAACAGATAATGCCATTGTGAGATTTTTTAAACAACCCAAAAGTTTTTAGTCTTTCAAAAAATAGTTTCCAAAAGTCCCAAAGTCACCAAGCAACCCTAATCAACACAAACTGTTTCATTTAGCACTTTCTTCTTTTTATACTTTCTCTTCTTGGGGTAGAATCAATTGCAAAGTTCCAAAATGTATTTTTTAGAAGTCTTATTACAGTTTGTCTCTGGTCTTATAAGCTCCAAGCAATCTCCTCCAGCAAAGTCTTAATATAAGTTCTTTATCTCTCCATTCCCACTTATAGCAAAAAAAATTTTTTAAATTTTTTGATTCCAATGTTCAAAAATCTTTAATATCCCCTTGGTTTTATTTTTCAAATTTAATTACCTTCTGCTGCCAAGACGGATTTTTCCAATTTCCTTCTGCTATTTCCGTAGGGAAGGAGAGTGAGAAAAAAAAAACTTTCCCTTTTAACTTTCTTCCGCCGCTTTTTACGATCTTCTTAGGGAACAATGTATCTTTAAGAAAGTTGAATTTCCAGGGTATTTAGATGTTACTTGTTATCCTGGTTCAGCCAAAAACTTTCACTTTCTCAGCTTCCTCCTGCACAGTCTTGTCCGGATGAAAGTTTCTTTGTGGCGGCCATTGCTGACCGCCGCTCCACCGCTTTTGGAGAAAGGAGTTGAGCCAGATGAGGAGTGGGGTTGCGATCCCGCCGGACCCCTGTTGGGCCTCCTCTATCTTCAGTCACCTCTACAGGGTGACTATTAACCCCCAAATCCAGCTGGATGGGGGCACGCCAGCAGCAAGCGTGACAGGAACCGCACATGATCGCGGATTCCTGCTGTCGCCGAAGCCTTTCAAACCGGAAAAAGTCATTTGATTCTTTTAACCCTGATTTGTTCCCTCTTTGGAGATTAAAGATACAATGAAAAGGAAATAGACAATGGCAGCCTGTTCTGTCTCACCTGTGACCATGAGGTGAGAGTCCAAATTTCCAAAGGAATATAAATAAACAGACAGGACCAGGAACGACAGAGTTAAATTCCTTTGACTCGAGAAGTCCTTGGCAGTCTTCCAGAAGCTGCCTGCGAAGTCCGATAACAAGACAAGACCATAAATCAAAAGGCAAACGCCGCACAGAGAATTTGTCAAAGCTTCTATTCCGAATAAACAAATTGTCCCGAATGAGGATTCAGAGCTAACACGCCCTCTTTTATTTCCTGAGGGGCGTGTCAGTCTCTCAAGTCAGTCCCTGATTTGACATTCCTTTTACGTTGCATTTCACGCTTCTGCCTGCATCTTTGCCTTGCATCAAACCAGCATTCCTCGGCTTGATCCTCAGCCAAGGACTCCGGCACTCTCTCCTGATTATCTGCCGACACCTGAGGTACAACCAGGGAGGAAGGGGAGAAAGATGATTCCGAATCTTCCAGCAAAGCAGGCTCAAAACTCAAGGCCAAATCCTCCTCTTCCTCATTACTCGAGCCTGTGTCTTCTAACACAGCAGGCTCAAGCCTCTGAGTCACAACACTATCCCTCACCGCAGGGCCCTTCCCCCGAGTCTGACGATCCGGATGCGGTTTCAATGGAAACTGTTCATGGAATCTCCGGATAAGGTCCAGGGCGTGAACTGTGGAAGCATCCACCCAGGAAAGAGCCTCCGATCCATCCTCTAGCCTCTCGATGAAGTATTGAAATCGTCCTTTCAGCCAGCAAGAATCCCAAATGCTGACCACCATGTCATCAGCAGTGGGATCATCACTGGGTACAGATGGAGAAACCGTACCAGCGGGAGAACGGAAAGCACACTATGGGGAGTCAGGAACCAGAAGGGAACGGTGGAAGACAGGATGAATGCGCATAGAGCGCGGTAGGGTGAGCCGATATGCAACGGGATTGATGACCGCCTCGATAGGGAAGGGACCGATGAAGCGATGGTCCAACTTCTTGACCAGACAATCAACCAGAGATGTTTTGTGGATAACCACACCCTGTCTCCCACAGCCAACGGAGGCGTCGCCCGACGCAAACGATCTGCGAACCTTTTGTAGTCTGCCTTAGCCTGTTCCAATTGCTGCGAAACCAATTGATGAACCGAATGCAGTTCCGACAAAAAGTCCCGCGTCTCAGGAACTGGAGAATACAAGATCGACAATGGGAAAAACCTCGGATGGAAACCCACATTTGCGTAAAAAGGTGTCACGTGAGTGGAGGTGTGCTGAGAGTTATTGAAGGCAAACTCCGCCAAAGGGAGGTAAGTCACCCAATCGTTCTGTCGGTGGTTAACAAAACATCGTAAATATTGGGTGAGGATGCCAATTACCTTCTCCGTCCCACCATCAGTCTCTGGATGGTGTGCCGACAAGCACACCTGCACCTGCAATGCGGTCATCAGGCTCTTCCAAAATTGCGCGGTAAACTGGACACCACGATCCAAAACCACCCTGTCTGGTAAACCATGCAAACGGAACACATGTTGCAGGAATAACTGGGCAGTAGTACGAGCCGACGGTAACCTCCGACAGGGGATAAAGTGAGCCATCTTAGTTAACATATCAACCATCATGAGCACCGTCATATGCCCCGACGAAGAGGGCAAATGTGTTAAAAAGTCCATGGAAATTGCCCTCCACGGTCTGTCCGGAGTTGGCAGTGGTTGAAGGAGACCAGGAGGCGCACCCGTCGCAGCTTTCGCTTGCCGGCATGGTACACAGGACGTGACGTAGGTGTAGACATCATGCCGGACTCGAGGCCACCAAAAGATCCGTGTGACCAGATGAAGGGTCTTAAAGAATCCAAAATGGCTGGCAGCAGGGTTGTCATGACTTTGAGTCATGATGAGGGCTCTAAGTGTCCTTGTTGGCACATACAATCGGCCCTGATGTCTTAATAAGCCCTCCTCCAGAGTCCATGGGTAGTCAGGTCCAATTTCCCCCATTCTCTGCTGTGACCAAGCATCTAAACCAGGGGTGCCGCCGGGGGGGGGGGGGGGGGGGGGGGGGGGGGGGGGGGGGGGGGGGGGGGGGGGGGGGGGGGGGGGGGGGGGGGGGGGGGGGGGGGGGGGGGTGCGCCTCTCGTATCCGAGTCCTCAAATCCACTGGTTCTTGGATAACGGCCAAAGATTCGGGTGGCAGCAACGTACGTGGAGGAAGAGGGTCCTCGGGACAAAGATACTCTGGTTTACGGGACAGGGCATCTGCTCTCTGGTTCTGACCACTGGGGATATAAGTCACAAAAAAGTTGAACTGAGCAAAGAACGACCACCGAATCTGTCGCTGGTTCAACTTCCTCGTGGACAAGTGCTCTAAATTACGATGATCCGTCCGAACCTCCACCTTGTGCCGAGCCCCCTCAAGGTGATGTCGCCAGGTCTCAAACGCAGCCTTGATAGCCAGCAACTCTTTCTCCCAGATAGTATAGTTGTGCTCGGAAGGAGTGAGTTTCCGAGAATAGTAAGTGCAGGGAAAAAGAGGGCGCCATCCGCTGGGGCTTGCAACAACACCGCCCCAATAGCCACGTTGGACGCATCCGTCTCCACCACAAACGGACGATGTGGATCAGGATGCCTCAGAATAGGTTCTGCGACGAAGGCCTTCTTGAGAGCCTCAAAGGCCTGTTGCTGCGGGAGCCCCCACTGGAACGGGACCTCCTTTCTAAGGAGCTGAGTGATGGGATCCGTCAGCTTGGCAAACCCGGGATGAAGGTCCGATAATAATTAGCAAACCCCAAGAGACGTTGAACGTCTTTCACTCGACGAGGGGTTCCCAACTACACAAAGCCTCCACCTTACGCGGGTCCATGGCAATGCCTTCGGGGAAGATGATATGCCCCAAGAACTCTATGGAAGTCTGGAAAAAGAGGCATTTCTCCAGCTTCGCATAGAGTTGATGCTCCCAAAGACACTGTAAAACCAAGCAAACATGTTGAAGGTGGCTGTCCCTAGACCTGGAATAAATTAAAATGTCGCCAGGTACACCACCATGAACCGATCGAATATGTCCCTGAACACGTCATTCATCAGGTGCTGGAAGACCGCGGGAGCATTGGTCAACCCAAACAGCATTACGGTGTATTCAAAATGACTGTATCGGGTGCCAAACGCCATCTTCCATTCATCCCCCTCTCGCATCCGCACCAGATTGTAGGCCCCTCGAAGATCGAGCTTGGTGAAAATAGTGGCCTCCCGCAACCGCTCCATCAATTCTGGAATGAGCGGCAAGGGATAAGTATTCCTCACCGTAATGGCGTTCAACTGGCGGTAGTTGCAGCACAAGCGCAAATCTCCCATCTTCTTTTTCACGAAAAGAACGGGAGCAGAAAGAGGAGATGACGACGGCTGAATAAACCCCCTGGCCAAATTCTTGTCTAAGAAATCATGAAGGGCGGCCAATTCGGGCTCAGACATAGAATACAGGCATCCCTTGGGTAGTGGGGCATCAGATAGAAGGTCCACAGGACAGTCATAGGGTCGATGCAGGGGTAACCGATCCTCCTCCTCCTCGCTAAATACATCGACGAAATCAGAGAATTCAGGAGGTACGGAGACGGCGGGGGCGGTGATGTCCTGGCCAGCACAGGTGTGTCGTAAATGGTCCACGCACTGGAGACTTGGGAACGAAATGGCGTTCTGCACCCAAGCCACCAGAGGATCGTGTAACCATAGCCAGGCCATACCAAGGACCAAGGGGAGATGGAGGTCCGCAGTGATGTAAAAACTAATCACCTCCTCATGGTCCCCAATAGCCAGGCGCAACGGCTGGGTAGCGAAACGAATGGGCCCAGCACAAGTTTCCACCTTGATTGGAGGCTCCACTGCAACCAAAGGGACGTCAAAATGAGTTGCAAAGACCTGGTCCATGAAACTGGTAGTAGCCCCCGAGTCCACCAACGCAACTGCAGGAATCCCCTTCGACCGGGACTGCAACAAAAACCTGCATGTCTAAAAGTAAATGTCGAGGGGGACCAGAGTTCACCTCCGCCACTTCGGGTGGTTGGCTAATACGTGCCCGACCTAGGGTTTCCCCGAGGCGGGGCCTGTTTCCCAACTGTACAAGGTTAGATTCGGGCACTGGCTTGCGTGTTCCCCGTCGTTTACCAGGGCAGGAATTTGCAAAATGTCCAGGCCCTCCACAATACAGGCATAAGCCTCCTTGAAGTCTCCGAGTACATTCTTGGGCCGTCAAACGAGGTTGGACCGCACCCAACTCCATCGGCTCCTCGGCCCTGGCCACGGCACTGTGGGAGACCTGGGGCACTGGTTGTACAAGATGCTGTGGACTTGAGGTGGATGGCTGCTCCGGAACTGGGCGTCTAGTCTTGCGCCATTGAAGCTGGGCGTCAATGCGCAAACATTGCACCACCAGAGCATCGAGAGTCAGAGCCGGCTCCACGTGCACCAACTCATCTTGTATGTCCTCCGACAGACCATCTTGGAAAGCATCCATTTGAGCAGCCTCATTCCATGCAGAGTCCAAGCAGAGCAGTCGAAACTCTGAAATGAACTCCTGCAAGGGGCGTTTCCCCTGGCGAAGTTCCCTCAGGCGTCTGGCTGCTGTCTGAGCCCGTATGGGGTCCTCATACATAAGTCTCAGGTGATGCCAAAACCCCTGATAGTCCGTTAGCAAGGGACTATTCTGCACCAACAAAGGAGTGGCCCACCTGGCAGCCGAGCCCAACAAAAGGCTGATAACAAATGTAGTGTATTTAAAAAGAGACTTCTAGGGCGATGTTCCTATTGGTTTACAGAAGCAACGATACAATTGGTTAGTAACGTTAGTACCTGATTGGCCGCCAATAGCGGCGGGAAGTTTAACTAAATGTCATTGGTTGCGAGCCATGGAGCAGCCGCTATAAAAAGGGCTGCTGCGGTTCGACTCCAGTTATTATTAAAGAGCTGAATTCAACCCCGGTCTGCGAGTCTCTTTACTGGCGACAGAACACTGGTGACGAAGGTGGGATTAAAGAAACAAAGACCATAGGAACGTGGC
Organism: Notechis scutatus; assembly: GCF_049901735.1. Taxonomy (NCBI): domain Eukaryota; kingdom Metazoa; phylum Chordata; class Lepidosauria; order Squamata; family Elapidae; genus Notechis; species Notechis scutatus. The sequence continues at coordinate 29,787 of NW_028263163.1, forward strand.
AACAACAACAGCCAAAGGACCAACGAGATGGCCGGCAACAATTCACCACCCGCACCGTTCAACCCAGCCAAAGAAGAATGGGAGTCGTACACTGACAGATTCCTGTTTTTAGAAAGCAACGAGCTGCAAGGAATCACCGACCAAAGGAAGAGAGCCGTATTCCTAACGCATTGCAGTCCGACGGTTTTTAAAATGGCCAAAGTGTTAGCAAGACCAAATGATGTTAAACAGATGGCATGGCCAGACCTGAATCGGATGTTGAGGAATCATTACGCACTGGCCGTATCCAACCTAATTAGAAGACACAAGTTTTACAAGCGCCACCAACTAGAAGGCGAGAGCATTGGAGACTTCGTAGCAGCATTAAGAGACATTGGGGGGGCATGCGAATTCCTCAACATGGACGAAGCCATGAGGGATCGCATAGTCCTTGGACTAAGAGACACAACCTTACAGAGCAAACTACTAAACCGACCAAGCATCACCGTCAACGAAGCCATTGCTGAAGCAACTGCCGCTGAAGCCGCAAAGAAATCTGCAGCAAAAATGAAGCAGATGAATATGACGGGCAGCCCGAGCATGAACAAAGAGAAGAAGACAGAGGGAACCAAAAAGCATGCTGCCACGTCCTCTCACCATGAGGACATCGAATCATCAACCGATTCAGATGACGAAGACGAGGAAGTGAACAGACTCTACTCAGAAAGGAACCAGAGAGAGAGACGAAGTAGAAGATCTGAGTTCCAGTGTGCAGGTTGCAAAAGCCTGGCTCGCAACAATCCCCGAGAGATGGACCTCGGAGTCCTAGTGGGCGATCCCATCAACCATGAGTCAGTTGTTGCGCGGCGGCAGCCGCAAAAAAACTAGCACGATGCTCGGTTGTCTAGAGGACCTCCGAGGTCCCTTTCCCACGCTTTCATTCGACGATTTTCCATACGGGTCTCCTGCTTGAGGAGGGGGTTGGACTAGATGACCTCCAAGGTACCTTTCCCACGCTTTCATTCGATGCTTTCCGTAGGGTCTCCTGCTTGAGGAGGGGGTTGGACTAGATGACCTCCGAGGTCCCTTTCCCACATTTTCATTCGACGCTTTCTGTAGGGTCTCCTGCTTGAGGTGGGGGTTGGACTAGAGGATCTCCGAGATCCCTTTCACATGCTTTCATTCGACGCTTTCCGTACAGGTCTCCTGCTTGAGGAGGGGGTTGGACTAGATGACCTCTGAGGTGTCTTCCAACCCTTTCATTCTACGATTTCCGTACGGGTCTCCTGCTTGAGGCGGGGTTGGACCAGATGACCCGTTGAGTGCGGTTTGTCAGGCAGTAGCAAATCCGTCTGGTCGGTGGTACTATCTATCCCACTTTTTCTTCTGGCTTCTTACCAAGAAGTCAGCGGTGGTCTACTCTGTGAAATGCTTTACTCATGTCTACGCATATTCTGGTGGTGGCTAACATTTTTGGGCTCCTGTGCCAAAAAAAAAAAATCGTGGGCGTGCTTGCCTGCCCTGTACCTCACAGCTGATTTTCAGCCAGTTTGAGGCCTATTTCGGCCTCCCAGAGCCTTGAGGAAGGCTTCTGCAGGCTTCTGTAGGCTTTGCAGGCCGAAAACTAGGCCTGTTTCATCCCTTCTGGTATTTCCGGGCCTAGTTTTTGGCCTTCAGAAGCCCTTCCTCAGGCTTCTGTAGGCTTTGCAGGCCGAAAACTAGGCCCGTTTCGTCCCTTCCGGTATTTCTGGGCCTAGTTTTTGGCCTTCAGAAGCCCTTCCTCAGGCTTCTGTAGGCTTTGCAGGCTGAAAACTAGGCCCGTTTCGTCCCGGTATTTCCGGGCCTAGTTTTTGGCCTTCAGAAGCCCTTCCTCAGGCTTCTGTAGGCTTCGCAGGCCAAAAACTAGGCCCATTTCGTCCATTCCGGTATTTCTGGGCCTAGTTTTTGGCCTTCAGAAGCCCTTCCTCAGGCTTCTGTATGCTTCGCAGGCCAAAAACTAGGCCCATTTCGTCCCTTCTGGTATTTCTGGTCCTACTTTTTTGGCCTTCAGAAGCCTTGCCTCAAGTTTCTGGGAGGCTGAAAAAAGGCCTCAAACTGTCCGAACCTCAGCTGTGAGGCGTGCGCATGTGCAGTGAGGTAAGTTTGCCTGCAGCCCGCGGGCCGGCACAAAGGGCGCTTGCGTTGCCATCGGTTCGCCCTCACGGGTGTGTTCTGTCCACCGTATTGGCGCTGGTCTACTCAGTTAGTCGCTATGTGGAAGAGGGGACTCAGGCTGGTTTGGGCCTAGATCCGGTTTCGGAAGGAACCCGTTGGTGGAATGCTGGGGACGTCCGGTGGGCGAAGTCGATGGAGTGGGCGGAAACGGCAAAAACCCCCACAACCAACAGATTGGATTCCAGAAAAGGATACAAGGACTTTTGTTTCCACATGGAGAACTTCTGAACTTCCGAACTTCCGGGATTGAGGTGGAAAAGAAGGTAACTCTGATTTGGGGTTTCCTGAGTAGATTGGTAGAGCTTGGTAGAAATGGCTTGTTGGTATTCTTCTTTCTTCTACCTTCCTTTCTCTTTCATTCTTTCTTTTTTTCTTTCTTTCTTTCTTTTTCTTTCTCTCTTTCTTTCTTTTTTTCTTTCTATCTATCTATCTATCTCTATCATTTATCTATCTGTCTTTCTTCTACCTTCCTTTCTTTCTTTTCATCTTTCTTCATCTTTCCTTTCTCTTTCTTTCCTTCTTCCTTTCTTTCTATCTTTACATCTATCTATCTATCTATCTATCTATCTATCTATCTATCTATCTATCTATCTATCTATCTATCTATCTATCTATCTTCTACCTTCCTTTCCTTCCTTCTACTTTAATTTCTCTTTCTTTCTTTCTTTCTTTCTTTCTTTCTTTCTTTCTTTCTTTCTTTCTTTCTTTCTTTCTTTCCTTCCTTCCTTCCTTCCTTCTTTCTTTTTTTCTATCTTTCTTCTACCTTCCTTTCTTCCTTTCTTTCCATCTTTCTTTCTTTTCTTTCTTTCTTTCTTTCTTTCTTTCTTTTTCTTTCTTCTTTCTATCTATCTATCTATCTATCTATCTATCTATCTATCTATCTATCTTCTACCTTCCTTTCTTTCCATCTTTCTTTCTTTCATTCTATCTATCTCTATCTATCTCTCTATCTCTCTCTCTCTCTCTCTCATCTCTCTATCTATCTATCTATCTATCTATCTATCTATCTATCTATCTATCTATCTATCTCTCTTTCCATCTTTCTTTCTTTCTTTCTTTCTTTCTTTCTTTCTTTCTTTCTTTCTATCTATCTATCTATCTATCTATCTATCTATCTATCTATCTATCTATCTATCTATCTTCTACTTTCTTTCTTTCCTTCTTCTACCTTCCTTTCTCTTTCTTTCTTTCTTTCTTTCTTTCTTTCTTTCTTTCTTTCTTTCTTTCTTTCTTTCTTTCTTTCTTTCTTTTCTTTCTTTCTTTCTTTCCTTTCTTCTTTCTTTCTTTCCATTTTTCTTTCTTCTACCTTTCTCTTTCTTTCTTTCCATCTTTCTTTCTTTCTTTCTCTCTCTCTTTCCATCTATCTCTCTATCTATTTATTTATCTATCTATCTATCTCTATCAATCCTCTACCTTCCTTTCTTTCCCTCTTTCTTTCATTCTTTCTTTTTTTCTTTCCATCTATCTATCTTTCTATCTTTCTTCTACCTTCCTTTCTCTTTCTTTCTTTCTTTCTTTCTTTCTATCATTCCATCTATCTTTCTATCTTTTCTACCTTCCTTCCTTCCTTTCTTTTCATCTTTCTTTATTCTACCTTCCTTCCTCTTTCTTTCCATCTTTCTTTCTTTCTTTCTTTCTTTCTTTCTTTCTTTCTTTCTTTCTTTCTTTCTTTCTTTCTTTCTTTCATTCTATCTATCATATCTATCTATCTATCTATCTATCTATCTATCTATCTATCTATCTATCTATCTATCTATCTATCTATCTATCTATCTATCTTCTACTTCCTTTCTTTCCTTCTTCTACCTTCCTTTCTCTCTTTCTTTCTTTCTTTCTTTCTTTCTTTCTTTCTTTCTTTCTTTCTTTCTTTCTTTCTTTCCTTTCTTCTTTCTTTCTTTCCTTTCTTCTTTCTTTCTTTCCATCTTTCTTTCTTCTACCTTTCTCTTTCTTTCTTTCTTTCTTTCCATCTTTCTTTCTTTCTTTCTCTCTTTCTCTCTTTCCATCTATCTCTCCATCTATTTATTTATCTATCTATCTATCTCTATCAATCCTCTACCTTCCTTTCTTTCCCTCTTTCTTTCATTCTTTCTTTTTTTCTTTCCATCTATCTATCTTTCTTTCTTCTACCTTCCTTTTTCTTTCTTTCTTTCTTTCTTTCTTTCTTTCTTTCTTTCTTTCTTTCTTTCTTTCTTTCTTTCTATCATTCCATCTATCTATCTTTCTATCTTTCTTCTACCTTCCTTCCTTCCTTCCTTTCTTTTCATCTTTCTTTATTCTACCTTCCTTCCTCTTTCTTTCCATCTTTCTTTCTTTCTTTCATTCTATCTTTCTTTCTATCTATCTATCTATCTATCTTTCTTCTACCTTTCCTTCTTCTACCTTTCTCTTTCTTTCTTTCCTTCTTTCTTTCTCTTTCTTTCTTTCTATCTTTCTTCTACCTTCCTTGTTCTTTCTTTTTATCTTTCTCTTTCTTCTACCTTCCTTCCTTCCTTCTTCCTTCCTTCCTTCCTTCCTTTCTCTTCCTTCCTTCCTTCCTTTGTGTGTCTTTCTTTCTTCTTTCTTTCTTTCTTTCTTTCTTTCTTTCTTTCTTTCTTTCTTTCTTTCTTTCTTTCTTTCTTTCTTTCTTTCTTTCTTTCTTTCTTTTCTTTCTTTCTTTCTTTCTTTCTTTCTTTCTTTCTTTCTTTCTTTCTTTCTTTCTTTCTTTCTTTCTTTCTATCTCTCTCTCTGTCTCTCTCTCTCTGTTCTCCTGCCTCACTTCTCTTCCCCCTCATCCTCTCCACTGCTTGTCTGCTCGCTTCTGCATTTTGTATCTTATAAGTATTTTAAAACTGGATCAAAAAATATCCAGCAACAACCACAACTAGCACGACCACCAAGAAACGTGGGCCTCCCTCGGGGTCATATTTTGTGTGTGCAAAATGGAGGCCTGGAGAGACACAACAGGAAGGAAGCCCTCAGCGCTGGGGTGCAAAAAAACCCCAGCCTCACGTTCCTCTCCTCCCTGTTTTTTTTTTCTCTTCTCGTCTTCTTTCTCTTTTGTTCTTGTTCCTTCCGTCCTGCCAGAAGAGGCTTCCAGAACCTTCTCCCTCCCTCCTTCGCTTGCTCTTCCCGTTTAGAAACCCCAAAGATCGGGCGGTGGCGGGCAGTGCCAGCACCGGCACGCATGGGTGCAGCTACATCGGGTAAAATCTTCTGACTTGAAATGTCCTGGAAGGGATCTCGGAGGTCCATCTAGTCCAACCCGCCTCCTCCCCTCCCCACCTCCCACCCCGTCTGAGCACCTTTTTGGACAGAAGGATTAGCAGGGGAACAGCCTTTGAAGAAGAGGTTGGAAAACCATTTTGCCTGACATGGCAGAGGGTTTCCTGCCCGAGCGGCGGAGGTTGGACTAAATGACCTCCGAGGTCCGTTCCAAACTATGTAATTCTGTAAGGGTCTCCTGCTTGGATTGGGGGTTGGACTAGATGACCTCCAAGGTCCCTTCTGACTCAGTGAGTCTAATAATTCTCTAAGGGTCTCCTGCTTGGATTGGGGTTGGACTAGATGACCTCCAAGGTCCCTTTTCTCTCCGTGAGTCTAATAATTCTCTAAGAGTGTCCTGCTGGGATTGGGGGTTGGGCTAGATGAACTCCGAGTTCCCTTCTGCCTCTGTGAGTCTAATAATTCTCTAAGGGTCTCCTGCTTGGATTGGGGTTGGACTAGATGACCTCTGAGGTCCCTTCTGACTCGGGGCACTGGCTTGCGTGTTCCCCGTCGTTTACCAGGGCAGGAATTTGCAAAATGTCCAGGCCCTCCACAATACAGGCATAAGCCTCCTTGAAGTCTCCGAGTACATTCTTGGGCCGTCAAACGAGGTCGGACCGCACCCAACTCCATCGGCTCCTCGGCCCTGGCCATGGCACTGTGGGAGACCTGGGGCACTGGTTGTACAAGATGCTGTGGACTTGAGGTGGATGGCTGCTCCGGAACTGGGCGTCTAGTCTTGCGCCATTGAAGCTGGGCGTCAATGCGCAAACATTGCACCACCAGAGCATCAAGAGTCAGAGCCGGCTCCACGTGCACCAACTTCATCTTGTATGTCCTCCGACAGACCATCTTGGAAAGCATCCATTTGAGCAGCCTCATTCCATGCAGAGTCCAAGCAGAGCAGTCGAAACTCTGAAATGAACTCCTGCAAGGGTCGTTTCCCCTGGCGAAGTTCCTCAGGCGTCTGGCTGCTGTCTGAGCCCGTATGGGGTCCTCATACATAAGTCTCAGGTGATGCCAAAACCCCTGATAGTCCATTAGCAAGGGACTATTCTGCACCAACAAAGGAGTGGCCCACCTGGCAGCCGAGCCCAACAAAAGGCTGATAACAAATGTAGTGTATTTAAAAAGAGACTTCTAGGCGATGTTCCTATTGGTTTACAGAAGCAACGATACAATTGGTTAGTAACGTTAGTACCTGATTGGCCACCAATAGCGGCGGGAAGTTTAACTAAATGTCATTGGTTGCGAGCCATGGAGCAGCCGCTATAAAAAGGGCTGCTGCGGTTCGACTCCAGTTATTATTAAAGAGCTGAATTCAACCCGGTCTGCGAGTCTCTTTACTGGCGACAGAACACTGGACGAAGGTGGGATTAAAGAGACAAAGACCATAGGAACGTGGCAACAACAACAGCCAAAGGACCAACGAGATGGCCGGCAACAATTCACCACCCGCACCATTCAACCCAGCCAAAGAAGAATGGGAGTCGTACACTGACAGATTCCTGATGTTTTTAGAAAGCAACGAGCTGCAAGGAATCACCGACCAAAGGAAGAGAGCCGTATTCCTAACGCATTGCAGTCCGACGGTTTTTAAAATGGCCAAAGTGTTAGCAAGACCAAATGATGTTAAACAGATGGCATGGCCAGACCTGAATCGGATGTTGAGGAATCATTACGCACTGGCCGTATCCAACCTAATTAGAAGACACAAGTTTTACAAGCGCGACCAACTAGAAGGCGAGAGCATTGGAAACTTCGTAGCAGCATTAAGAGACATTGGGGGCATGCGATTCCTCAACATGGACGAAGCCATGAGGGATCGCATAGTCCTTGGACTAAGAGACACAACCTTACAGAGCAAACTACTAAACCGACCAAGCATCACCGTCAACGAAGCCATTGCTGAAGCAACTGCCGCTGAAGCCGCAAAGAAATCTGCAGCAAAAATGAAGCAGATGAATATGACGGGCAGCCCGAGCATGAACAAAGAGAAGAAGACAGAGGGAACCAAAAGCATGCTGCCACGTCCTCTCACCATGAGGACATCGAATCATCAACCGATTCAGATGACGAAGACGAGGAAGTGAACAGACTCTACTCAGAAAGGAACCAGAGAGAGAGACGAAGTAGAAGATCTGAGTTCCAGTGTGCAGGTTGCAAAAGCCTGGCTCGCAACAATCCCCGAGAGATGGACCTCGGAGTCCTAGTGGGCGATCCCATCAAACATGAGTCAGTTGTTGCGCGGCGGCAGCCGCAAAAACCAGCACGATGCTCGGTTGTCTAGAGGACGTCCGAGGTCCCTTTCCCACGCTTTCATTCGACGATTTTCCATACGGGTCTCCTGCTTGAGGAGGGTTGGACTAGATGACCTCCAAGGTCCCTTTCCCACGCTTTCATTCGATGCTTTCCGTAGGGTCTCCTGCTTGAGGAGGGGTTGGACTAGATGACCTCCGAGGTCCCTTTCCCACGTTTTCATTCGACGCTTTCTGTAGGGTCTCCTGCTTGAGGTGGGGTTGGACTAGAGGATCTCCGAGGTCCCTTTCACATGCTTTCATTCGACGCTTTCCGTACAGGTCTCCTGCTTGAGGAGGGGTTGGACTAGATGACCTCCGAGGTGTCTTCCAACCCTTTCATTCTACGATTTCCGTATGGGTCTCCTGCTTGAGGCGGGGGTTGGACCAGATGACCCGTTGAGTGCGGTTTGTCAGGCAGTAGCAAATCCGTCTGGTCGGTGGTACTATCTATCCCACTTTTTCTTCTGGCTTCTTACCAAGAAGTCAGCGGTGGTCTACTCTGTGAAATGCTTTACTCATGTCTACGCATATTCTGGTGGTGGCTAACATTTTTTGGGCTCCTGTGCCAAAAAAAAAATCGTGGGCGTGCTTGCCTGCCCTGTACCTCACAGCTGATTTTCAGCCAGTTTGAGGCCTATTTTGGCCTCCCAGAGCCTTGAGGAAGGCTTCTGCAGGCTTCTGTAGGCTTTGCAGGCCGAAAACTAGGCCCGTTTCGTCCCTTCTGGTATTTCCGGGCCTAGTTTTTGGCCTTCAGAAGCCCTTCCTCAGGCTTCTGTAGGCTTTGCAGGCGAAAACTAGGCCCGTTTCGTCCCTTCCGGTATTTCTGGGCCTAGTTTTTGACCTTCAGAAGCCCTTCCTCAGGCTTCTGTAGGCTTTGCAGGCTGAAAACTAGGCCCGTTTCGTCCCGGTATTTCCGGGCCTAGTTTTGGCCTTCAGAAGCCCTTCCTCAGGCTTCTGTAGGCTTCGCAGGCCAAAAACTAGGCCCATTTCATCCATTCCGGTATTTCTGGGCCTAGTTTTTGGCCTTCAGAAGCCCTTCCTCAGGCTTCTGTATGCTTCGCAGGCCAAAAACTAGGCCCATTTCGTCCTTCTGGTATTTCTGGTCCTACTTTTTGGCCTTCAGAAGCCTTGCCTCAAGTTTCTGGGAGGCTGAAAAAGGCCTCAAACTGTCCGAACCTCAGCTGTGAGGCGTGCGCATGTGCAGTGAGGTAAGTTTGCCTGCAGCCCGCGGGCCGGCACAAAGGGCACTTGCGTTGCCATCGGTTCGCCCTCACGGGTGTATTCTGTCCACCGTATTGGCGCTGGTCTACTCAGTTAGTCGCTATGTGGAAGAGGGGACTCAGGCTGGTTTGGGCCTAGATCCGGTTTCGGAAGGAACCCGTTGGTGGAATGCTGGGGACGTCCGGTGGCGAAGTCGATGGAGTGGGCGGAAGCGGCAAAAACCCCACAACCAACAGATTGGATTCCAGAAAAGGATACAAGGACTTTTGTTTCCACATGGAGAACTTCTGAACTTCCGAACTTCCGGGATTGAGGTGGAAAAGAAGGTAACTCTGATTTGGGGTTTCCTGAGTAGATTGGTAGAGCTTGGTAGAAATGGCTTGTTGGTATTCTTCTTTCTTCTACCTTCCTTTCTCTTTCATTCTTTCTTTTTTCTTTCTTTCTTTCTTTTTCTTTCTCTCTTTCTTTCTTTTTTTCTTTCTATCTATCTATCTATCTCTATCATTTATCTATCTGTCTTTCTTCTACCTTCCTTTCTTTCTTTTCATCTTTGTTCTACCTTCCTTTCTTTCTTTCTTTCCTTCTTTCTTTCTATCTTTACATCTATCTATCTATCTATCTATCTATCTATCTATCTATCTATCTATCTATCTATCTATCTATCTATCTATCTATCTATCTATCTATCTATCTATCTTCTACCTTCCTTTCCTTCCTTCTTCTACTTTAATTTCTCTTTCTTTCTTTCTTTCTTTCTTTCTTTCTTCTTTCTTTCTTTCTTTCTTTCTTTCTTTCTTTCTTTCTTTCTTTCTTTCTTTCTTTCTTTCTTTCTTTCTTTCTTTCTTTCCTTCCTTCCTTCCTTCCTTCCTTCCTTCCTTCTTTCTTTTTTCTATCTTTCTTCTACCTTCCTTTCTTCCTTTCTTTCCATCTTTCTTTCTTTTCTTTCTTTCTTTCTTTCTTTCTTTCTTCTTTCTATCTATCTATCTATCTATCTATCTATCTATCTATCTATCTATCTATCTATCTCTATCTATCTTCTACCTTCCTTTCTTTCCATCTTTCTTTCTTTCTATCTATCTCTCTATCTCTCTCTCTATCTATCTATCTATCTATCTATCTATCTATCTATCTATCTATCTATCTATCTCTATCTTCTACCTTCCTTTCCATCTTTCTTTCTTTCTTTCTTTCTTTCTTTCTTTCTTTCTTTCTTTCTTTCTTTCCATCTATCTATCTATCTATCTATCTATCTATCTATCTATCTATCTATCTATCTATCTATCTATCTATCTATCTTCTACTTCCTTTCTTTCTTTCCTTCTTCTACCTTCCTTTCTCTTTCTTTCTTTCTTTCTTTCTTTCTTTCTTTCTTTCTTTCTTTCTTTCTTTCTTTCCTTTCTTCTTTCTTTCTTTCTCTCTTTCCATCTATCTATCTATTTATTTATCTATCTATCTATCTCTATCAATCCTCTACCTTCCTTTCTTTCCCTCTTTCTTTTTCTTTTTTTTCTTTCCATCTATCTATCTATCTATCTATCTATCTATCTTTCTATCTATCTATCTATCTATCTATCTCTATCTTCTACATTCCTTTCCATCTTTCTTTCTTTCTTTTCTTTCATTCTTTCTTTCTCTATCTATCTATCTATCTATCTATCTATCTATCTATCTATCTATCTATCTATCTATTTTCTACTTCCTTTCTTTCTTTCCTTCTTCTACCTTCCTTTCTCTTTCTTTCTTTCTTTCTTTCTTTCTTTCTTTCTTTCTTTCTTTCTTTCCTTTCTTCTTTCTTTCTTTCCATTTTTCTTTCTTCTACCTTTCTCTTTCTTTCTTTCCATCTTTCTTTCTTTCTTTCTTTCTCTCTTTCTCTCTTTCCATCTATCTCTCTATCTATTTATTTATCTATCTATCTCTATCAATCATCTACCTTCCTTTCTTTCCCTCTTTCTTTCATTCTTTCTTTTTTTCTTTCCATCTATCTATCTTTCTATCTTTCTTCTACCTTCCTTTCTCTTTCTTTCTTTCTTTCTTTCTTTCTATCATTCCATCTATCTATCTTTCTATCTTTTCTACCTTCCTTCCTTCCTTTCTTTTCATCTTTCTTTATTCTACCTTCCTTCCTCTTTCTTTCCATCTTTCTTTCTTTCTTTCTTTCATTCTATCTTTCCATCAATCAATCAATCAATCAATCTATCTCTCTATCTATCTATCTATCTATCTATCATCTATCTATCTATCTATCTATCTATCTATCTATCTATCTATCTATCTATCTATCTATCTATGTATCTATCTTCTACTTCCTTTCTTTCCTTCTTCTACCTTCCTTTCTCTTTCTTTCTTTCTTTCTTTCTTTCTTTCTTTCATTCTTTCTTTCTTTCTTTCCTTTCTTCTTTCTTTCTTTCCTTTCTTCTTTCTTTCTTTCCATCTTTCTTTCTTTTACCTTTCTCTTTCTTTCTTTCTTTCTTTCTTTCTTTCCATCTTTCTTTCTTTCTCTCTTTCTCTCTTTCCATCTATCTCTCCATCTATTTATTTATCTATCTATCTATCTATCTCTATCAATCCTCTACCTTCCTTTCTTTCCCTCTTTCTTTCATTCTTTCTTTTTTTCTTTCCATCTTTCTTTCTTTCTTCTACCTTCCTTTTTCTTTCTTTCTTTCTTTCTTTCTTTCTTTCTTTCTTTCTTTCTTTCTTTCTTTCTTTCTTTCTTTCTTTCTATCATTCCATCTATCTATCTTTCTATCTTTCTTCTACCTTCCTTCCTTCCTTTCTTTTCACCTTTCTTTATTCTACCTTCCTTCCTCTTTCTTTCCATCTTTCTTTCTTTCTTTCATTCTATCTTTCTTTCTTTCTATCTATCTATCTATCTATCTTTCTTCTACCTTTCCTTCTTCTACCTTTCTCTTTCTTTCCTTCCTTCTTTCTTTCTCTTTCTTTCTTTCTATCTTTCTTCTACCTTCCTTGTTCTTTCTTTTTATCTTTCCCTTTCTTCTACCTTCCTTCCTTCCTTCTTTCTTCCTTCCTTCCTTCCTTCCTTCCTTCCTTCCTTCCTTCCTTTCTCTTCCTTCCTTCCTTCCTTCCTTTCTGTGTCTTTCTTCTTTCTTTCTTTCTTTCTTTCTTTCTTTCTTTCTTTCTTTCTTTCTTTCTTTCTTTCTTCTTTCTTTCTTTCTTTCTTTCTTTCTTTCTTTCTTTCTTTCTTCCTTCCTTCCTTCCTTCCTTCCTTCCTTCCTTCTTTCTTTCTTTCTTTCTTTCTTTCTTTCTTTCTTTCTTTCTTTCTATCTCTCTATCTCTCTCTCTCTCTCTCTCTCTCTGTTCTCCTGCCTCACTTCTCTTCCCCCTCATCCTCTCCACTGCTTGTCTGCTCGCTTCTGCATTTTGTATCTTATAAGTATTTTAAAACTGGATCAAAAAATATCCAGCAACAACCACAACTAGCACGACCACCAAGAAACGTGGGCCTCCCTCGGGGTCATATTTTTGTGTGTGCAAAATGGAGGCCTGGAGAGACACAACAGGAAGGAAGCCCTCAGCGCGGGGTGCAAAAAAAACCCCAGCCTCACGTTTCCTCTCCTCCCTGTTTTTTTTTCTCTTCTCGTCTTCTTTCTCTTTTGTTCTTGTTCCTTCCGTCCTGCCAGAAGAGGCTTCCAGAACCTTCTCCCTCCCTCCTTCGCTTGCTCTTCCCGTTTAGAAACCCCAAAGATCGGCGGTGGCGGAGCAGTGCCAGCACCGGCACACATGGGTGCAGCTACATCGGGTAAAATCTTTGACTTCGAAATGTCCTGGAAGGGATCTCGGAGGTCATCTAGTCCAACCCGCCTCCTCCCCTCCCCCACCCCCATCTGAGCACCTTTTTGGACAGAAGGATTAAGCAGGGGGAACAGCCTTTTGAAGAAGAGGTTGGAAAACCATTTTGCCTGACATGGCAGAGGGTTTCCTGCCCGAGCGGCGGGAGGTTGGACTAAATGACCTCCGAGGTCCGTTCCAAACTATGTAATTCTGTAAGGGTCTCCTGCTTGGATTGGGGGTTGGACTAGATGACCTCCAAGGTCCCTTCTGACTCAGTGAGTCTAATAATTCTCTAAGGGTCTCCTGCTTGGATTGGGGGTTGGACTAGATGACCTCCAAGGTCCCTTTTCTCTCCGTGAGTCTAATAATTCTCTAAGGGTGTCCTGCTGGGATTGGGGGTTGGGCTAGATGAACTTCGAGTTCCCTTCTGCCTCTGTGAGTCTAATAATTCTCTAAGGGTCTCCTGCTTGGATTGGGGGTTGGACTAGATGACCTCTGAGGTCCCTTCTGACTCGGTGAGTCTAATAATTCTCTAAGGGTCTCCTGCTTAGATTGGGGGTTGGATTAGATGACCTCCAAGGTCCCTTCTGACTCAGTGAGTCTAATAATTCTCTAAGGATCTCCTGCTTGGATTGGGGGTTGGACTAGATGACCTCCGAGTTCCTTTCTGACTCGGTGAGTCTAATAATTCTCTGAGGGTCTCCTGCTTGAGCTGGGGGTTCTTCTAGATGACCTGCCAGGCCCCTTCCCGCTCTCTGAGTTTACAATTCTGTAAGGTCTCCTGCTGGAGAGGGGGGTGGGCTGGATGACCTCCCAGGTCCCTTCCCCCTCTGTGATTGTGTTAGGAGAACGGTGGAAATTTTCGTCTTCTCTCCCACGCGAAGGACGTTGATGCCGCTGACCAATTTGTTCCTTCTCTTCCTTTCAGCTCCGGAGCTGTGGATCGTCATGGTGGGCAAAACCGGCAGCGGGAAAAGTGCGACCGGAAACACCATTTTAGGGGTGGACGCCTTCCCATCCCGGCCGTCCTCCAGTTCCATCACCGCCAAGTGCAGAATGGCCACGGAGATCTTGCCGGACGGGAGGCGCCTGGCCGTCATCAACATGTCGGGCTTTTTCGATACCGAGCACTCGGAGCGGGTGATGTGCGCTGAGATCAAATGGTGCATGAAGGTGTGTGCGCCGGGACCCCACGCCATCGTCCAAGTCATCCACCTGGCCCATTTCAGCCGGGAAGAGTTGGAGGTCGCCCGGCTCATCAAAGACATCTTCAGCCTAAAAGCCAAAGCGTACATGATCGTCTTGTTCACCCGCAAAGAAGAGCTGGAGGGACGCTCTCTTCACAACCTGCTGTCCGACGACAACGATGACAGCTTGGAGCCTCTGCAGTCGCAAATTCAGAGTTGCGGGAACTGGTGCCTGGCTTTTAACAACCGGGCGGTAGGGTCGGAACGCCGGGCTCAGGTGGACGAGCTGATCCGGATGGTGGACGAGCTCATGTGGAAGAACGAACTGAAGCCATACTACACCAAAGACATGTTGGATGTGGACCGAAAGAGCTGGCCGCGGTGGCCATGTTCCCTCCTGTGATATGGAGCGTCGTCCTCCGATCAATTTGCAGGAGTGCGATTGTTGATTTAGTTATTTATTTTTGTTTATGAGGGTGTGTGTGTATTTTGTTTGGGGAGTTGTTATGTTTGGAGTGTGTAGCGGAAGGAACGGGCCCACGCAGGTGCGTGACGCTCCACTCGCGCGAGCGGTGGACAGGCGAGAACTCGCGTGCGAAGGTCCACTCCCGCGAGTAGAGACCGTTGTTAGGAATGATAATCCCCTAACAGTTGGGTTGGCAATATATAAACCAGGATAATCACTTAATACTCTTAAATATCTTTAAGAGAATGCTGTAATTGTGATTGGCGGAGGTTCCTCCAACGGCCAGAAGATGGAGCTAGAAACCTGGTTTGTTACTTCTTGCATTTCCCTTTTGCCTTTTGCCTGATCGTCATTCTGCTTGGATTGCTATGAGTCTTGCAGCTGTTTGCAAACTCCGTTTACTGATCTTTGTTTATGATACTGGACTTCATTTTTGGATTATCCCTGGACTGATTGTTTTGAATACTAACTGCTTTAACCGTGTATGATTTGGACTGTTTGTTGGACTTTGTTTACCCGTTTACTAGAAGTAAAACTTACATTTTACTATTCAGTGTACCTGTGTGCTGGTTGTGTGTTATTCATCACCACTCTCACTAGGTTTCCCTGAGTGCCCTCATTCTCCTAACGGGGAGTACCTCAACCACCATTGGCCCTTGCGCTCGAAGAAATGCTCGCACGAGCCGACGTCACTGATGCTCGCGCTCAAAACACCACGTGCAAGCAGCAGGCAAACAGGATCGCGCGCACAAAGGTCCGCTCGCGGGAGCAGAGGTTGTTTGCGCTTATGAGTGAAGAAACACTCATGTAAGCTCTCGCATTTGAAGAAACACTCGCAGGAGTGGAGGTCGCTTGTGCTCACACTCAAAAGAACCACGCACACAAGCAGCAGGCCAGCAGGCACTGATGTATATAAAGTCCGCACATGTGAGCGGAGGTTGTTTGCGCTTCTGAGTGAAGAAACACTCATGCGAGCGGAGCTCGCTTGTGCTCGCAGCCTGAAGCACCACACCTGTGAGTGGCAGGCCAGCAGGCACTCACGCATGAAGCTCCTGGGAATGAGTGGGTGGTGCGCTTGAGTTCACTCAGGAAATTCCATCCCTGGGAATGGAGCTTTGTATGTGAGCGCCATCCGCTCGCCCGAGCGGTGCTCTATCCATGAGCGCAATTGCAAACCACGAGTGGGCACTTTCGTGCACGTCTTCCAGCGTGGGAGTAGCCCTTTCGTAGGCGAGGTCCTGCTTCCTGACCCGAGTGGAGCTGAGCGCGAGAGCCCGTGGGTTCCCATGTGATCGCAAACACTCTCCACTCACGGACCAAGATCCCTTCGCCCGAGGGAAGGCTGCGCAAGCGCCGCTTGTCCAAATGGAGTGGCGTTCGCCTGCATGCGCCTGCCACAGACACACTCCTCCCCCCTCCGAAATTAAAGTTTTACCGCTTGTTTTGCACTTCCATCTAAAGGCGTGAGCCTAGATTGTATGCATGTTGTAAAAGAACAATATTATTTAATGCGGAGAGCCAGAATGTAGAAGAACAAAAGATGGAAGGGACGAACCGGCAAATGCCACCTCTGGCTGGCCTGGCCCCTTCTTAGGAGTCCCCACGTGACCCATTTTGGCTCTCAGGCAGGGAGGCCTACTAGGCCCAAAACTGGGCACGGGGGATGAGTAACCCCCTCCGCGGCCTGGGGCTTCAGGGAGGCTTACTAGGCCCAAAATGGGGCACAGGGGATGAGTAACTCCTCTCCACAGCCTGTTTTTGCTCTCCTGGGGCTGCAGGGAGGCCTACTAGGCCCAAAACGGGGCACGGGTGGTGAGCACCCTTCTCCACGGCCTGTTTTTGGTCTCCTCGGACTGCAGGGAGGGTTACTAGGCCCAAAACAGGGCACAGGGGATAAGTAACCCCTCTCCGCGGCCTGTTTTTGCTCTCTTGGGGCTGCAGGGAGGCTTACTAGGCCCAAAATGGTGTGTGTGTGTGTGTGTCTCTGTGTGTGTGTGTGTGTGTGTAAGCGTGTGTGCACACTCTTTTTTTCTCATTAAAGTAGACGCACCCAGTTCCTGCCCTTTTTCCAGAGTCTCAACACCTTGTTGGGCGTCGTGGTGACTAAATTTGGATGCACTGTTCACAAGTGTGTGTTGTGTCGCAAAGGATTGCACAGCAAAAGGATTACAACGTTGTGTCGCAATGTCGTTGGGGCCCGTCCGGGTTAGTCCTTGACTGTGAACCAACCCTTCTTTCGTAGTGGGACCAAGTTGCGACGGCGCTGGTGGAGAGGGAAAAAAAAGGCAGTCGATTTTCACATGACTGTTCCCAGCTGCAGCGCGGCACTGAAAATTCAGCGGCTCGGCAAATGCACGGGTTTAGGATAGTTGTGGTGTTAGGTGTGTGTGTGTGTGTGTGTATGTGTGTGTGTTGCAATTTTGCAACCTTCCGATGAGCAAAGTCACCAGGGAAGATTGGTAAAAGGTAATGTGAAAGAGCTGCTGCAAGAGATCTGGCGGCAGTGTCCCTGGTCTCCAGAGAAGGGATCTTTAAAGTTAGACACGTGGAGGAGAATTGGAACTATCTTTCATGAAGAGCCACGGGCAACAGCTGAAATTTTGATATATTGGAAGGTTGTTATGACTGCTTTAGAAACTCAGCAACAACCTCTTTTAAAAACTTTAGTAGAACCTCCTCCTTATGAAGGAGTTGTGTTGCACCCCCCAATTTCTAAATTGAAATATGCCTTCTCAACCCCAACAGCGCTTACGCCTGTAGAGGAGAAAATCCAATCACAAACGGGGAAAGTTCAAGCAATGATGCATCAGGC
This sequence comes from Notechis scutatus, assembly GCF_049901735.1. Taxonomy (NCBI): domain Eukaryota; kingdom Metazoa; phylum Chordata; class Lepidosauria; order Squamata; family Elapidae; genus Notechis; species Notechis scutatus. The sequence continues at coordinate 46,998 of NW_028263163.1, forward strand.
TTTCAATGAAGGGAAATTAGAGCCTGATGAGATTCCCCAAATGAATTTGTTTCCAGTTAATAGGCAAATAAATGCTCAAGGTAATCTGCAAACTGAATGGGTTCCAATTCTTTTAGCTGTTCTTAGGGGAATTAAAAAAGCAGTTAAAGATTATGGTATTCAAAGTCCTTTTACAAAGGGGCTTCTGACAAGTTTGGCTACCTCACGCATGATTCCTAGTGACTGGAAAGATTTAATGAGAATGATATTGAGTTCTACTCAGTATGTGGTCTTTGACTCAGAATACCAAAGAGAAGCTATCACTAGGGGAAGGAATTCAGGGGGCTGTATACGCCAGACCAGATCTATGAGGCAGGCTTGTTTGAATCCACTGCTGATCAAGCTGCTAATTTGCCTGATCACGTATTTCCAGTGGTTATGGCAGCTGTCCTTGGGGCATTGTCCCGCATCCACGATGTGGGAACCCCAGCACAGTCTTTTTCTCAAATTAAGCAAACAGCATCTGAGTGATTTTGTGGAAAGGCTGCAATTGGCTATTACCAGACAAATATCTAATGAAGAAGCAGCAAAGGAACTTTTGCTGAAATTGGCAGTTGAAAATGCAAACACTGACTGCAAGTGTATTTTACAGCCTTTGGTGGCTAGAGGTGAGATTACTCTGGCTGATCTGTTAAAGGCATGTGCAGTGGTGGGTTCTCAGGCTTACAACATGGAGACTCTGGCTATAGCATTACAAAAAGGGATGAAACCTACAGGAAATTGTTTTAATTGTGGGAAACCTGGCCATTTTAAAGCCCAGTGCCGTGCTCCTGGGGGGAATGGCATTTAACAAAACCAAAAATAGGACATCCGCCCGAAATCAGTCTGTCCAAAATGCAAAAAAGGGTTTCATTGGGCAAATCAATGTCGCTCTGATCAGAACCAAAATCTGGGAAACTAAATTTGGGGCATGCAGCTAGCCCCGCTCCCAAGGCTGTCACAAAAGCATCGCCTGCAATTACTGGGAGTGCAGGTTTGGGTTTAAAAATGCTGAACTCAATTGATGTGACTTTTCCTAATCAAGTGTACATTGAGGACACTCATTTGCATGGGCCACTGCCAGAAAAAACAGTGGGATTAGTACTTTCCAGGTCTTCTGCATCAGAAAAAGGGTTTTTTGTTATTCCAGGAGTTATTGATCAAGATTATAAAGGGGTTATTAAGGTACAATTATACACTGATACTCCTACATCATTAATGGCCGGTGACTCTATTGCCCAGTTATTATTGCTTCCATACATTCCTATGAATCCTTTAATTGGGATCCCACGAACTGGCGGTTTTGGGTCCACTGAAATGGCCAGTTCTCCAGTTGCTGCAGAATTGCTAGCGCTGACAAAAAATTTGACTACAGACCAACCAAAAATGACAATTGAAATTCAAGAAAAATCATTTTCTGGCCTTATAGATTCTGGAGCAGATGTCTCTGTGATACGCCAAAAGGAATGGCCAAATGAATGGGCGCTTGAGGACTCTCCTGCTGTTCGTGGAGTGGGTGGTATGCAGTTTGCAAGAAGTAGTGTACATTGGTTGAAGGCATTGCATAGAGAAACTGGTGAGACTGCAAGGATTCAACCTCTTGTGTTGCCCTTGCATATAAACTTGTGGGGTAGAGATTTGCTATCACAATTTCGCACAAAAATTGTTATTGGATAATGGAAAAATTGCAATTGTTAACCTCTCAGCCAGTCTGGATTGACCAATGGCCACTTCCAAAGGACACTCCTTCACATAAAAACAAAAACGGGGGAAGTGGATGGATATGGCTTGCCTTACATACAAAACATTCTTAATATGACTTTATATACTTTAAATTTTCTAAACATGACAGCTCCTGCTACGGCAGCCAGTAGGCATTTTGCTTCCTCCCCTTCTGCAGGTACACCAAGACCGAAAGTTCGGTATAGGAGACTACCAGATCCAACGTGGAGAGGACCTGTCCCGCTGATAACTTGGGGCAGAGGATACGCTGCTGTTGAAGATGAGGGGACAGTTGTTTGGGTTCCTGCTCGCTGTGTGTGTCCTTATCATCAGCCAAAGGGGCAAGGGGATGGATTTGGGGGAATGGAAAGAAACACGTTGATCCAGGACATGGGGAAGCTAGCAAACCTTCATAATAAAACTGATTGTTGGATATGTATGCACATGCCAACTCACAAAACATCAGGGCTTCCAATGGTTGCAGTACCTCTGGCCGAAGGTGACTGGTATAAGGGACAATGCTATGGTTGTTCAGGGATGTGGTCTAACAGTTGGACTATAAGTAACATAAATACCTTGCACCTTGGAAGCCGAATCCAAGAGGTGGCGGGTATCTGTTGGACCCACAATGAGACAGAGAATATGACTTACTTGGGAACATATCCATTTTGCAACAAAACAATTGTTATTAGCAATGGAAGTCGGTTTTATTCTAATGATATGAAAACTAAAAATCTCACTTACTTTGTACATAACATTTCTTGATATGATATCACATCTTTGATCAATGAAAATAGGTGTCCATATATTCCTGCCACATGTTGTCCCACCACGAGAGAAAACCAGTTGCCCAAATGTGTGAATGGGAAATACGCACCACCATCCACTTATTTGGCTATGTTAATGGAATCCTTTGCACAATTAATCTATGCTGAACCAAATACGGTTGGTCATCTCCTGGGAGCAAATCTATGGTTGCTGTGTGGACGGATGGCTTATGATCGCATGCCAGCACGATGGAAAGGAGTCTGCACCTTTGGGAAAGTAATCCCATCTCATTTCATTCAAAAATCATTGGGGACTGCTCATATCCGCAATGCGCGTTCCGCAACGGAAGTAAACTCTGTTTTGACTCATGACTACTGGACACAGATATCAAGGGGAGTTATTCCTCCTTTAGGAGTCATGATGAACTATAGAGATTTACATCGTTTAAACAATTGGACAATTACTATGTTTAAAGAAACCATTAAAACTCTAAAGCTGCTTGAAGAAGAGCAAGGAAAAATCCTTGACTTTGTCCTGCAAACCAGATATGCGGTGGACACTATTTTGGCAGCGCAAGGGGAGTTTGCGCTGTGATTCATACGCATTGTTGCATGTATATCTCTGATTTTTCTCCAAACATTACAGCTACTATACAGCATATGGAAAAAACCCTGAATGAGAATCCATTACGATCGGAAGACGAGGGACTGGACGTGTGGTCTGCACTTTGGTCCTGGTTGCCAGATGGTTCATGGATTCGTCATTTAATTGTTGGAGTGATATTGCTTTTTATATTTTCTCTTTGTGTATGCTGTTGTATCCAATGTCTCCCTGGACTTTTAGGAATGTGTCGGGTGAAGCCTACGGAAGGAGAGCTGTTGTTGCAGATGGCAAAAAGCTACCGAGGCATCCGCAATCATCAAAAAACTAAAACGGGAGATGTGGGAATAACTCTGACTCCAGTATTGAGTAATGATTAATCTAAGACCTTATACATACATGTCTGCCTAAAGGTCACCTAGATAAAACAAGGACATTAAAAGTAAACACTAGAAACAATCAAGCAGCTCAGACAATTGTAAATAATTCTGTGTATTATGTTTAATTATTGTAATCCACAATGTGAATGCTTACTATGTGTAAAATTCTCAATAAAAAGGGAGCACTAGAAATTGCTCTGGACTCCCATCCCGAGTTCACTCGCTTGTGTCTCATCCTTTCCATGGGAGTCCACCACAATCATCAGGCTTCTGTATAGTGTTCGTCTGTGAGTCAGACTTTTACAGTGGTTTCAGATTTAAATTTGGGGCAGCCTATTGCTGTGCCAGAATGGTTTCCAGTTGCTGTGGTTGGGCTCCCATTCCCACCAACCCCGCCATCAGACAACTCTGGGGGGAGAGACCCCTTCTCTCCCCCTCCTCTCCCCCAACCAGTGGGTCCTCAGGCTGGGTGGGTTGGGGACAAGAGTGAATTTCGGTGAAGTTGCTACTAATTGTTAAGATGCGTTTGCTGATTCTCCTTGAATTTTGCAAATTTGCCGAAGTTGCACAAGGGTTCTACCCTTCCATTTGGTGAATTTCCTGAACTGCTACAGTGATTCTCCATGAATTTTGCAAATTTGTTGATACTCTACAAGGATTCTCCTTGAATTTTGCAAAATTGCTGAAATTCTACAAGGGTTCTCCTTGAATTTTGCAAATTTGCTGAAATTCTACAAGGACTCTCCTTCAATTTAGCAAATTTGTCGAAGTTGTACAAGGATTTTCCTTGAATTTTGCAAAATATCAGGGTTCTCCTTGAATTTTGTGAATATGCCGAAATTCTACAAGGATTCTTCTTGAGTTTTGCAAAATTGCTGAAATTCTACAAGAGTTCTCTTTGAATTTTGCAAATTTGCTGAAATTCTATAAGGGTTCTCCTTCAATTTTGTGAATATGCGAAATTCTACAAGGATTCTTCTTGAGTTTTGCAAAATTGCTGAAATTCTACAAGGGTTCTCCTTGAATTTTGCAAATTTGTCGAAGTTGTACAAGGATTTTCCTTGAATTTTGCAAAATATCAGGGTTCTCCTTGAATTTTGTGAATATGCCGAAATTCTACAAGGATTCTTCTTGAGTTTTGCAAAATTGCTGAAATTCTACAAGAGTTCTCTTTGAATTTTGCAAATTTGCTGAAATTCTATAAGGGTTCTCCTTCAATTTTGTGAATATGCCGAAATTCTACAAGGATTCTTCTTGAGTTTTGCAAAATTGCTGAAATTCTACAAGGGTTCTCCTTGAATTTTGCAAATTTGCTGAAATTCTATAAGGGTTCTCCTTCAATTTTGTGAATATGCCGAAATTCTACAAGGGTTCTCCTTGAGTTTTGCAAAATTGCTGAAATTCTACAAGGGTTCTCTTTGAATTTTGCAAATTTGCTGAAATTCTACAAGGGTTCTCCTTGAATTTTGTGAATTTGCTGAAATTCGACAAGGATTCTCCTTCAATTTAGCAAATTTGTCGAAATTTTACAAGGGTTCTCCTTGAACTTTGCAAATTTGCTGAAATTCTACAAGGGTTCTCCTTGAATTTTGTGAATTTGCTGAAATTCGACAAGGATTCTCCTTCAATTTAGCAAATTTGTCGAAATTTTACAAGGATTCTCCTTGAACTTTGCAAATTTGCTGAAATTCTACAAGGGTTCTCCTTGAATTTTGCAAATTTGCTGAAATTCTATAAGGGTTCTCCTTAAATTTTGCAAATTTGCTGAAATTCTACAAGGATTCTTCTTGAGTTTTGTGAATTTGTTGAAGTTCTACAGGGATTCTCCTTGAATTTTGCAAATTTGCCAAAGTTTTCAAGGATTCTCCTTGAATTTTGTGATTGTTGAAGTTCTACCAGGGTTCTCCTTAAATCTTGTGAATTTGCCAAAGTTCTACAAGGATTCTCCTTGAGATATGTGAATTTGCTCTTCTATGAGAATTCTCCTTAAAATTTGTGAATCTGCAAAAGTTCTACAGGGATTTTCCTTGAATTTTGCAAATTTGTTGAAGTTGTACAAGGATTCTCCTTGAGTTTTGCAAAATTGCCAAAATTCTACAAGGATTCTCTTTAAATTTTTGAAAATTTACCAAAACTCTACAAGGATTCTCCTTGAATTTTGCAAATTTGCCAAAGTTTTCAAGGATTCTCCTTGAAATTTGTGAATTTGCCAAAATTCTTCAAGGATTCTCCTTAAATTTTGTAAATTTGCCAAAATTCTACAAGGATTCTCTTCAATTTTGCAAATTTGGCAAAGTTTTCAAGGATTCTCCTTGAAGTTTGTGAATTTGCTATTCTACAAGAATTCTCCTTAAAATTTGTGAATTTGAAAAAGTTCTACAAGGATTTTTGTTGAATTTTGCAAATTTGTTCAAGTTGTGCAAGTGTTTTTGAATTTTGTGAATTTTCCAAAGTTGTACAAAAGTTCTCCTTGAATTTTGCAAATTTTCCAAAATTCTACAAGGATTCTCCTTGAATTTTGTGAATTTGCCAAAATTCTGGAAGGATTCTCATTCAGTTTTGTGACTTTGCCAAAGTTCTACCAGGATTTTCCTTGAAATATGTGAATTTGCTATTCTCCAAGAATTCTCCTTGAAATTTGTGAATTGGCCAAAATTAGACAAGGCTGAATTTTCCTTGAATTTGGCAAATTTGCCAAAGTTTTCAAGGATTCTCCTGGAAATTTGTGAATTTGCTCTTCTACAAGAATTCTCCTTGAAATTTGTGAATGGGCCAAAATTCGACAAGGATGAATTTTCCTTGAATTTTGCCAAAGTTTTTGAAGTTGTTACAAGGGTTCTTGAATTTGGCCAAGTTGCCAAAGTTGTGAAACGGTTCTTTCTGCGTTTTTAAATAAAGCACATGATTGACCCACTGTTATCGGTGTGTGTCTGCCTGTGTGTGTGTGCATGCAGTCATGTCTTCAATTCAATTTCAACTCAACTCAACCCAACCCAAGTCTTAAATTCAACTCAACTCAACCCAACCCAACCCAAGACTTTAGTTCAACTAAACTCAACCCACCCAACCCAACTCAACTCTCCAATTTGACTCAACTCAACCCAACCCAATCCAACCCAAGTCTTCAATTCAATTTGACCCAATCCAACCCAAGTCTTCCATTCAACTCATCTCAACTCAACCCAAGTCTTCAATTCAACTCAACCCAACCCAACCCAACCCAACCCAAGTCTTCAATTCAATTCAATTCAACTCAACTCAACCCAACCCAACCCAACCCAAGTCTTCAATTCAACTCAACTCAACCCAACCCAAGTCTTCAATTCAACTCAACTCAACCCAACCCAACCCAACACATGTATGTGTGAGTGTGTTGTGTGTTTGTGCTCTGTCACTGTGGGGTTTTAAGAAGTGACTGTGACAACCATTTGTCTGAAAAGCGAGCAGGTCTCCAGTGGGTTGGAGTAGAAGACCTTCAAGGTCACTTCCAGCAATAACTATGTTTCTTCCTCCTAATCCTCCTCCTCCTCCTCCTCCTCCTCCTCCTCCCTCCTCCTCCTCCTCCTCCTCCTCCTCCTCCTCCTCCTCCTCCTCCTCCTCCTCCTCCTCCTCCTCTTCTTCTTCTTCTTCTTCTTCTTCTTCTTCTTTCTTCTTCTTCTTCTTCTTCTTCTTCTTCTTCTTCTTCTTCTTCTTCTTCTTCTTCTTCTTCTTCTTCTTCTTCTTCTTCTTCTTCTTCTTCCCCTCCTCCTTCTTCCTACCCTTCTGCTCCTCCTCCTCCTCTTCTCAGAAAACTCATCAAAGCCTCTGAAAATGGCCTGTCTCCAGCTAACATCCAGGGTAGCAAGGAGTGAGGGTAGAGGGTAGCAAGTAGAGGTAGAGGGTAGAAGGTAGCAAGGAGTGACTTTGGTTGAGTTGGTCAGCTGTAAAAATCCAATGAATTGAATTGAGTTGGGTTGACTTGACTTGAAGACTTGGGTCGGGTCATATTGAGTTGAATTGAAGACTTGGGTTGAATTGAATGGAATTGAATGAAATTGAAGACCTGGGTTGGGTTGAGATGAGTTGAATGGAAGACTTGGGTTGGGTTGGGTCGAATTGAATTTAAGACTTGGGTTGGATTGGGTTGAGTTGAGTTGAATTGAAGACTTGGGTTGGGTTGAGTTGAGTTAAATTGAAGACTTGGGTTGAGTTGGGTTGAGTTGAATTGAAGACTTGGGTTGGATTGGGTTGAGTTGAGTTGAATTTAAGACTTGGGTTGGGTTGAGTTGAATTGAATTGAAGACTTGGGTTGAGTTGGATTGAGTTGAATTTAAGACTTGGGTTGGGTTGGGTTGAGTTGAGTTGAAGTGAAGACGGGTTGAGTTGAGATGAGTTGAATTGAAGACTTGGGTTGGGTTGGGTTGAGTTGAGTTGAATTGAATGGAAGACTTGACTTGGGTTGGGTTGAATTGAATTGAATTGGAGTTGGGTTGGGTTGGGTTGAGTTAAGTTGAAGACTTGGGTTGGGTTGGGTTGAGTGGAGTGGAGTTGAATTGAAGTCTTGGGTTGGGTTGGGTTGAGTTGAGTTGTATTTAAGACTTGGGTTGGATTGAGTTGAGTTAAATTGGAGAGTTGGGTTGGGTTGGATTGAGTTTAGTTGAATTGAAGTCTTGGGTTGGGTTGGGTTGAGTTGAGTTGAATTGAAGACTTGACTTGGGTTGGGTTGAATTGAATTGAATTGAAGACTTGGGTTGGGTTGGGTTGAGTTGAGTTGAGTTAAGTTGAAGACTTGGGTTGGGTTGGGTTGAGTGGAGTGGAGTTGAATTTAATTGAATTGAAGAAATTGAGTTGGGTTGAGTTCTGAGTGTTTGGGTCAAGGTAGGCTTGAGGATGGTGCTGGAGATATAGTGCAAAGAGGCCAGTAGGACATAAGCCCCCCACCCACCCTGGTTATTCCAATGACCTCCCTGTGAGGTAGGTTTGGACTGAGAGAGAGAGATGGAAAGTGATGGAGAGAGAGAGAGAGAGAGAGAGAGATGGAAAGAGATGGAGAGATGGAAAAAAAAAGAGATAGGGAGAGATGGAAAAAGAGAGAGATAGAAAGAGATAAAGAAATGGAGATGGAGAGAGAGAGAGATGGAAAGAGATGGAGAAAAAGATGAAGAGAGATGGAAAAAGAGAGATCGAAAGAGATGGAGAGATGGAGACAGAGAGAGAGAGATGGAGAAAAAGAGATGGAGAAAGATGGAAAAAGAGAGGGAGATGTAGAGAGATGGAAAAAGATGGAGAAATGGAGATGGAGAGAGAGATATGGAAAGAGCTAGAGAGGTAGAGAGGAAGAGATGGAGAGAAAGATAGAGATGGAGAAAAGGAGATGGAGAGAGATGGAAAAAAGAGAGGGAGATGGAAAGAGAGAGAGATGGAAAGAGATGGAGAAATGGAGATGGAGAGAGAGAGATGGAAAGAGATGGAGAGAGAGAAATGGAAAAAAGAGATAGGGAGAGATGGAAAAAGAGAGAGATGGAAAGAGAGAGATATGGAAAGAGATGGAGAAATGGAGATGGAGAGAGAGAGAGATGGAAAGAGATGGAGAGATGGAGAGAGAGAAATGGAAAAAAAGAGATAGGGAGAGATGGAAAAAGAGAGAGATGGAAAGAGAGAGAGAGATGGAAAGTGAGAGAGAGATGGAAAGTGAGAGATGGAAAGAGATGAAGAAATGGAGATGGAGAGAGAGATGGAAAGAGAAGGAGAAAAAGATGAGGAGAGATGGAAAAAGAGAGAGATGGAAAGAGATGGAGAGATGGAGACTGAGAGAGAGAGATGGAGAAAAAGATGGAGAAACATGGAAAAAAGAGGGGGAGATGTAAAGAGAGAGGGATGGAAAGAGCTAGAGAGGTAGAGAGGAAGAGATGGAGAGAAAGAGATGGAGAAAAGGAGATGGAGAGAGATGGAAAAAAGAGAGGGAGATGGAAAGAGATGGAGAAATGGAGATGGAGAGAGAGATGGAAAGAGCTGGAGAGATGGAGAGAGAGAAATGGAAAAAGAGAGATAGGGAGAGATGGAAAAAGAGAGAGATGGAAAGAGAGAGATGGAAAGAGACAAAGATGGAAAGAGGTGAAGAAATGGAGATTGAGAGAGAGAGATGGAAAGAGATGGAGAAAAAGATGAAGAGAGATGGAAAAAAGAGATGGAAAGAGATGGAGAGATGGAGACTGAGAGAGAGATGGAGAAAAGAGATGGAGAAAGATGGAAAAAGAGAGAGAGGTGGAAAGAGAGAGAGATGGAAAGTGATGGAGAAATGGAGATGGAGAGAGAGAGATGGGAAGAGCTAGAGAGGTGGAGAGGAAGAGATGGAGAGAAAGATGGAGAGAAAAGGAGATGGAGAGAGATGGAAAAAAGAGAGGGAGATGGAAAGAGATGGAGAAATGGAGATGGAGAAATGGAGATGGAGAAATGGAGATGGAGGTAGAGAGATGGAAAGAGCTAGAGAGGTGGAGAGAGAGAGAGAAAGATGGAAAAAAGGAGATGGAGAGAGATGGAAAAAGGGAGAGATCAAAAGAGAGAGAGGGAAAGAGGAGAGATGGAGAGAGAGGTGAAGAAATGGAGATGAAGAGGGATGGAAAGAGAGAGGAGGGAGAGAAGGAAGAGATGGAGATTGAGAGAGAGAGAGATGGAGAAAAATGGAAAAGAGAGAGGGAGATGTAAAAAGAGACATGGACAGAGATGGAAAAATGAGAGAGAGAGAGAGAGAAAGAGAAAGAGATGGAGAAAAGGCGATGGCGAGAAATGGAAAAAGGGAGAGATGGAAAGAGAGAGAGAGGGAGGGAAAGGGAGAGATAGAGAGAAAAAGATGGAGAAAAAGAGATGGAGAAAGATAGAAAAAAGATAGGGGGAATTGTAAAGAGAGAGATGGAGAAATGGAGATGGAGAGAGAGATGGAAAGATGGAAAGAGAGATGGAGAGAGAGAGAGAGAAAGATAGAGAGAAATGGAAAAGGGGAGAGATGGAAAGAGAGAGAGGGAAAGAGATGGAGAGAGATGGAGAAAAGAGATGGAAAGAGAGACAGGGACAGAGATAGAGAAATGGAGAGATGGAGAGAGAGATGGAAAGAGCATGAGAGACGGAGAGAGAGAGATGGAGAGAGCTAGAGAGATGGAGAGAGAAAGAGAGAGAGATGGAAAAAGGGAGAGAGGGAAAGAGAGAGAGGGAAAGAGGAAGAGATGGAGAGAGATGGAGAAAAAGAGATGGAAAGAGATGGAAACAGAGAGAGGGACATAGAGAAATGGAGATATAGAGAGAGATGGAAAGGGCATGAGAGACGGAGAGAGAAAGATGGAGAAAAAGAGATGGGGAGACATGGAAAAAGAGAGAGATGGAAAGAGAGAGAGAGGGAGAGATGGAGAAAAAGAGATGAAGAAAGATGGAAAAAGAGAGGGAAATGGAAAGAGAGAGAGGGACAGAGATAGAAAAATAGAGATATAGAGAGAGAGAGATGGAAAGAGCATGAGAGACAGAGAGAGAGTGAGATGGAGAAAAAGAGATGGAGAAAGATGGAAAAAGAGGGGAGATGTAAAGAGAGAGAGAGGGAGAAATGGAGAAAAAGAGATGAAGAAAGAAGGAAAAAAGAGAGAGGGACATGTAAAGAGAGAGAGATGGACAGAGAGAGAGAAATGGAGAGATGGAGAGAGAGAGAGATGGAAAGAGTTAGAGAGAGGGGAGGGAGAGATGGAGAAAAGATGGAAAGAAAGAGATGGAAAAAGAGAGAGGTGGAAAGAGATGGAGACAGAGAGAGAGAGAGATGGAGAAAGAAGGAAAAAGAGAGATTTAAAGAGAGATGGAGAAATGGAGATGGAAAGAGAGAGAGAGCGATGGAAAGAGCTAGAGAGGTGAAGAGAGAGAGAGAGAGAGAGAGAAAGAAAGAGAAAGATGGAGAAGAGGAGATGGAGAGAGATGGAAAATAGAAAGAGGGAGATGGAAAGAGAGGGAGAAAAGGAGAGAGAGAGAGACATGGAAAGAGCTAGAGAGATGGAGAGAGAGAGAGATGGAGAAAAAGAGACAAAGAGGGATTGAAAAAGAGAGAGATGGAAAGTGATGGAGAGATGGACTGGCCCATCAGCAATGGTGTGTGTGTGTGTGTGTGTGTGTGTGTGTGTGTGTGTGTGCAAGGAAACAGGGCTTTCCACTCCAGCACATCCCCTCCCCATCTCTGAGCAGAGCCAGGCATACCCCACCCCCACCCCCCACACCTGCAGTCCAGGAGACAAACTTTCTTTAAACTCGGTTTTAAATTTGATTCACCGGTGACATATCTTCGCCTGCTGGCGTGAATCCGCCAGCCCAAAAGGCCAACGAGAGCCGCGCATGGGAAATCAGCAGAGATCAGGCAGGTTGATGTCGAAGTGGGTGGGAGGAGGAGCGGGAGGGGAAAACCCGACGCTGTCCCCCAGCCCCCTACTCCCCCAGCCCCAAAGAGGTGGGGCCACAGGGAGGGAGCCGCCCTCGGGAATGGGCCCCTCCGCGGCAGGCCTCTCAGGCGGGCAGATGGAACTTGACGTCGACGTGGATTTCCTTCGCCAGCCGCATGATCTCGGCAAGGGCCACAGCGGTGGCAGCTGCCCGGTCCAGGTCGTTGCAGGCCAGGATCTTCAAGCCACTCTCGGCAAAAAGGACTTTGGCGTCGGCCACCCGGGTGCCTTGCAGGCGGGCCACGATGGGGATCTTCAGCTCCAGGTCCTCGGCGGACATGATGATCCCGTGGGCGATGACGTCACAGCGCATCAGCCCTCCGAAGATGTTGACCAGAATGGCCTGGACCTTCTCGTCGGAGGTGATCAGCTTGAAGGCCTCGGTGACCTGCTCCACCGTGGCCCCTCCGCCCACGCTGAGGTAGTTTGCTGGCGCCCCACCGTGGAGCTGAATGATGTCCATGGTGGCCATGGCCAAGCCTGCCCCGTTGACCAGGCAGCCGATGTTGCCTCCCAAGGCGATGTAGTTGAGGTCGGCGTTGGCCGCCTCCTGCTCCTTCTCGTCCATCTGTGTCCAGTCCTGCATCTCGAAGATCTTCTGCTGGCGGAAGGCCGAGTTGCCGTCGAAGATGACCTTGGCATCCATGCACATCACCCGTCCGGTGGAGTCCTCCACCAGCGGGTTGATCTCCACCAGGACGGCATCGTAGTCGATGAAGAAGTCATACAGCTTGACCATGGTGTCGGCCGCCTCCTCCGCCAGCGCCTCCGGGAAGCCCATCTTGGCAGCTAACGGCACGGCCTGGCTCATGCGGAGGCCCGTGACGATGTCGACCGGCTCCTTCAGGATGGAGGCCGGCTTCTCGGCTGCCACATCCTCGATCTGGAGGCCGCCTTGGGAGCTGGCAACCACGACGGGACCCTGGAAGTCCCTCTCCATGCTGATGGCAAAGTAGTACTCCTTCCGCAGGTAGCGACGTTCGCAGACGAAGACCTGGTGACAGATGCGTCCTCGTTCACCGGTCTGCTTGGTCACCAGCCTCTTGCCGATCATCTGGACAGCCACCGCCTGGGCCTCCTCGGGCGAGCACACGATCTGCACGCCGCCCCTCAGCCCGCCTTCGAAGACCCCCTTTTCCCGCCCGCCGGCCACCACCTGGGCCTTGACCACCAAGTCGTTGGTGCCAATCTTCCGTGCCACTTGGTACGCTTCCTCTGGCGTCCTGGCAACTGAGCCGTACGGGACGGAGATGCCGGCCTCGGCTAGGAGCTTCATGCAGAGGTACTCGTGGATGGACAGGTGCCGGAGACGCTGACGGCGCAGCTGCCAGGTGGCGGGCGTCATGGAGAAGCGGCGGCTGGCCCCGAACCCCAAACTCCCGACTCCTCGGACAGCCCCAAAGATCTTGCTACATATCATTTTGGTTCCTGGGACTGAATGTGTCCACAAGATGAAGATGCTGTGATCTCCCTTCCAGCCAAGACTTCTAACTGGTAGTTAGGGTTTGAAAAAAAAACACTAGCCTGGTTGTTTCCTGCTGGTTTCTCATTGGCTGAATACAGAGGTTCTGTGACCTCACCGGCCTCTGTTTCTCCTCCTCCTTGATGGCCCTACTCCCCGTAGAGGTTTACTACCAGTTCTGTGTAAGCACTGATGGATTGTTTTCCATCGGGCAATTTTGAGCAACAAAAACTTACTCAACGTCAACCGGATGGATAGAAGACGCATTAAAAATGGGACTCGAATATTTAAAATGGGCTTTTGCATAGAGACTCCTAGAGTAACAGAATGGTAAGGGACCTTAGAGGTCATCTAGTCCAAAACCTTTGCTCGAGCAGGAAGACAATGGTGGCCCAAATTTTTTTTTTTTTAAAGTGGCAGGGTTGAAGAATGGGAAACAGACATTGCTACAGATGTACGAATGAAGGTTAGGATGATATCATGGGTTGAACCCGGCCAATAGGACGGGGAGGATTTGTACTGATGACAAGAGAAGTGAGGGAGGAGGAGGAGAAGGAGGGGAGGAAGAAAATAAAGGTTATTGTGATGAAACTAGAATGCAATTAGGATATAGGGATTATGTTATAATAGATTCTGATGATGGATCAAAGGGGAATAAATGGAGGGAAGTATTAAGATAAAAGGGCAGCGCACTCTAATTGGTAATTAAAGGGTATATATAAGATTAGATAGATAGATAGATAGATAGATAGATAGATAGATAGATAGATAGATAGATAGATAGAGATAGATAGATAGAGATAGACAGATGAGAGATAGATAGACAGATGATAGATAGATATGGAGATATGGAGATAGATAGTTAAATGATAGATAGATAGATAGATAGATAGATAGATAGACAGATAGATATAGATAGATATAGATACACAGACAGACAGACAGACAGATAGATAGAGATAGATAGATAGAGATAGATAGACAGATGATAGATAGATAGATAGACAGATAGACAGACAGACAGATGGATAGATAGATAGACGGATAGATAGAAGATAGATAGATAGATAGAGATAGACAGAGATAGATGGAGATAGATAGTTAAATGATAGATAGATAGATAGATAGATAGATAGATAGATAGATAGATAGATAGATAGATAGATAGATGCATAGATGATAGATAGATAGACAGACAGACAGATAGATAGATAGATAGATAGATAGATAGATAGATAGATAGATAGAGATAGACAGATATAGAGATAGATAGACAGATAGATGAAGATAGATAGATAGAAAGATAGATAGAGATAGATAGATAGAGATAGATAGACAGATGATAGATAGATAGATAGATAGATAGATAGATAGATAGATAGATAGATAGATAGACAGATAGAGATAGAGATATACAGAGATAGATGAAGATAGATAGATAGCTAGATAGATAGCTAGATAGATAGGTAGATAGATAGATAGATAGATAGATAGATAGATAGATAGATAGATAGATAGATAGTCAGATAGATAGATAGAAGATAGATTGATAGATTGATAGAGATAGATAAAGATAGACAGATAGATGGAGATAGTTAAATGATAGATGATAGATAGATAGATAGATAGATAGATAGATAGATAGATAGATAGATAGATAGATAGATAGATAGATAGATAGAAAGAGATAAAAAGAGATAGAAAGAGATAGATGGAAAGTTAAAAGATAGATAGATAGATATAGATATATAGATAAATAGATATAGATGACCTCTGAGGACCCTTCCGACTCTGTATATTCTATGACTCTGTAAAGATCTCCTGCTTAACAAGGGGGTTGACTGTCTAATTGATCGACTGAGTAACTGACTGCTTGATTGACTGATTAATAGACTGATTAATTGATTGACTGTCTAATTGATCGACTGTGTAACTGACTGCTTGATTGACTGATTAATAGACTGCTTGATTGACTGATTAATAGATTGATTAAAAGACTGACTGTCTAATTGATCGACTGAGTAACTGATTGCTTGATTAACTGATTAATAGACTGATTAATTGATTGACTGTCTAATTGATTGACGGAGTAACTGACTGCTTGATTGA